>NC_056746.1:1565890045-1566175045 GCF_019279795.1 Protopterus annectens
TCTGTACATAACAATTGTCCTTTTATGAATGTTTCATCACACTGAGGAACAGACCTTTTCAGAAACAGTGCCTTGAGACCCACTATTGTCCCCATGGCGAGATTTATTCAAATGTACAGCTATAGAACTGACATATTTCTTATCAGTAATATGTCTGACATGTTCTAACAGCCTAGTTTTAAAATATGTGTTACTGTCCCCACATAAAATATGTTACAAGGGCATCTAAGAACAATCTCTATACACCAACCTCTTGAATGTGCAGACTTCAACATGTTTCCCAGCCATTCCCCTCAGCAGGAATTACAGCACTAAAGAATGATAGACCAGTATACCTATCCACCTACTACTGTATGATATCTGGACAAAGCCTGATATAATTGGTGGACAGAAGCCCAAATACACAGTCATACATAAAATATTGCTGTTATACACTGAGAAAGTTGCTAGTGTTACAGGGTTTGTTGTAACATATATTTTCTGAGGGATATAAAGTCAGAAAAACAAATGGATGTTACCATCTACATAAAGCAATCACCAGAGTATGCTACTGATTTGCCAAGGAGAACAACTGTCTGAGGAACAGCCCATATATGACAAGCTATCCTGTGGCCATTATGTGGATGGCCCTACAGTTGAGAGCTATGCAGAGACAGAACTATGCCAGACTGAAACCCATGCAGAAGTAGCATGTGCAGACAAACCCTGTTAAACTACCAGTATTCCATACATATAACAGCAATACTCACATTCTGCTCCTAAGTCTTGAAACTTCCCCACCATTTAGTTGGCTTGTCTCCACAAGTCTTGTTGTAAAATGTAGTAACTCACACAACTCCAGGATGTCTTCCTCACAAGTAAGGGAAAGGGCCAACACCCACATGGAGTACTCATTTATAGGAGTGTGTTGCCATGACATTGGCTAGTGGAAGAATTACACAGTTGCTCTGCATGCAATTAGCAAGTGGGGAACCCCAATAGGTGCACATGCCATCACCTGGTCATGAGCCTCACCTACAAAAGCCATGCTGCCACCTATTCAGACCAGCTCTATCCCTGTAGTGCACAGAGAGAGAGAGAGAGAGAGAAATAACAAATGAAACATAAAGTGGAAAAGAGAAGAAAGAAAAAAGGTAAGTGGAATATTTAAGCAAGTAATTGAATGTAGTACTTGGTCTGAAATAATGGGAAATATGATTTGGAGGAATAGATGTCCCGAGAAGACATGCTGTACTAATGTCCTGCTAAACAGCTGCTATGGCCATAGCATCTGGCCCTCTCTGCAGTGGGAGATATCACAGACATACCTCTCAACTGTACAGATCTTCACAGAATGTCCACATTTTACCATCATGTATTTTTGTCTGTTCCTTCTGAGATCTGTACTTTTATGGCAAGTAGCTGAGGATTGAAGTCATCAGGTAATGACAAACACTTGAGTTTAAGACTCCACATCTTTAAGAATATTCACCATAATGCTAAATGTATCATTCTATGAACTTCCAATGTTTGTAACAGGTATATTTAAAGTCTGTCCCTATTTATCCCTCCACCATTGTAGGCATTGTCCAGATATGATGCTCTGAGAGGTTGCGAGGTGGGATCACAGCTCAGGAGTCTGACTCACCTGGGAAAGGACAGCTCATATATGACAACTGCAGAGGTGTCTGTCAAACTATTGTGACTGTGCCATTGCCAGGCCAGTTAATGGGATGTTTTTCATATCCTTGTTATCTGTGATTATGAGTATGACACACATTTGCCTTGTAAACCTAAGACACCTATAGAGGCCATATGCATAGTAGAGTACTCTTGTTTGCTCATGGATATCTCCAAAACAGACAGACCTGAGAGATGGACAGCACTTGTCACAAGAGAACTCGGCAGGTACAACATGTAGATAGCAGCTCTCAGTGAGACCAGGCTTGCAGACAAAGGTTAGCTGACAGAAGTTAATGCTGGTTGTACTTTTTTTTGGCCGCAACACTGATGAACATCGTGACACAGGAGTGGGTTTCACCATCAGGACTAATCTGATTAGCAAATTAGCCAGCCTCCCTAAAGGATTCATTGACCGACTCATGTCTCTGCGACTCCCCCTCAAAGGGAAGCACCACGCCACCTTCATCAGTGTATATGCCCCCACCACGACAAATCCAGTGGAAATTAAAGACAAGTTTTATGAAGACTTGGAGTCTCTCATAGCATCTGTGCCCAATGTGGATAAGCTCATCATCTTAGGTGACTTCAGTGCCAGAGTTGGTGCAGACTACCAGACATGGGAGGAATGGTGTCAGCAAAAGTAACAGCAATGGTTATCTACTTCTGAAGACCTGCCTAGCTCATGACCTGTTAAGCACAAACACAGTCTTCTGCCTACTCAGCTGTAACAAGATATCCTGGATGCATCCATGCAGCAAGCACTGGCATGTCATTGCTTATGTTATAGTAAGGCGAAGGGACAGGCAGGATGTTAGAGTGACTAAGGTCATGTGTAGCACAGACAGCTGGACAGACCACAGATTCATCCTCTCAAAACTCAACATGCACATTCAGCCTAGGTGGTGCCCGCAGGGGAAAAAGATCTATAGGTGCCTGAATGTCAGCAAGTTAGAACGATACTCTGTATGCCAGAACCTCAGGGAGGACCTCGACAGTAAGCTTGACCAACCCAGATTTGGCACTAAAAGTGCAGAAGAGGACTGGGCAGCCTTTAGGGATGTGGTCTACAACACTGCTCGCACTCATCTGGACCTGAACACACGCAAACACCAGGACTGGTTTGATGGTAATGATGAAGACATTCAGAAGCTGCTGGATAAGAAGCGTGAAGTCTTCAGATCCCTCCAGCAAGACACTACATTTGTCTTCAAGAAAGCAGCCTATAACTCCATCAAAAGTAAGGTGCAAGAAAAGCTCAGAGAGATGCAAGACTCCTGGCTTAGCAGAAAGGCAGATGAGATCCAGAAATAGGTTGATAGCAACAACTCCAGACATTTCTATGATGCCCTGAAGACCATCTATAGGCCACAGTCCTCTGGAACATCCCCATTGCTCAGTGCCAATGGGTCCACCCTGCTTACTGACAAGAAAGCCATCCTGGAAAGATGGACTGAGCACTTCAGCAATGTCCTGAATAGGCCTTCCTCTATCAATACCAAAGCCATTGACCACATGCAAGTCACCATTAACACCTCCCTGGGAGAACCTCCAAAGGAATCCATTCCTACTGACATCTACAAGACAAGGGGACCAGTCTTGTTACAGAAGCTCACCGAGCTCTTCCAGACTATGTGGCAACAGGAAGTTATCCCCCAGGAGCTAAAGGATGCCTCCATTGTCCATCTCTATAAGAGAAGGAGAAACAGGCAGTCTTGTGACAACTACATAGGAATCTCTCTCCTGGTCATTCCAGGCAAAATCCTTGCCAGAGTCCTCCTCAACCATCTCATTCAACACATGGAAGATGGACACCTGCCAGAGAGTCTGTGCGGCTTTAGAGAGGGCTGAGGGACACTGGACGTGATATTTGCAGCACATCAAATTCAGGAGAAGTGCCAGGAACAAAACAGGGACCTTTACACAACATTCGTGGACCTGATTAAAGCCTTTGACACCATCAGTCGTGAAGAGCTATGGCGGGTCATGGAGAAATTTGGCTGCACAGGCAAATTCATCAGTATGGTGTGCCAGTTCCATGATGGCATGCTTGCTCGAGTACTGGATGATGGAGACTTCTCTGATGCCTTCCCAGTCACCAACGCAGTCAAGCAAGGCTGTGTATTGGCACCCATGCTGTTCAGCATGATATTCTCGGCCATGCTGGCAGATGGCTTCTGCAATGATAAAGAAACCAGCATCAAGATTAGATACAGGACTGATGGCAGGGTCTTCAAACTGCTCAGGCTACAGGCCAAGACCAAGGTTGAAGAGGACTTTGTGCACAATTTCCTGTTTACAGATGACTGCGCACTCAATGCTGCCACAGAGGCCCAGCTGCAGCAGAGTATGAACTGCTTTTCCACTGCCTGCAGAAACTTTGGCCTCACAATTAATACCAAGAAGACTGAGGTTTTGCACCAGCACACACCGCAGAAGACATATGCAGAACCAACTATCAACGCTGAAGGTGAGATATTGAAGGCTGCTGACAAGTTTACATACCTCGGCAGCATACTCTCCAGATTTGTGAACATTGATGATGAGGTAGACACATGCATACAAGGCAGTTGTGCTGCCCACACTACTGTATGCCTGTGAGACATGGACTGTGTATGAGCGTCATGCCAAAAAGCTGAATCACTTCCATATGAACTGCTTAAGAAGGCTGCTGAAAATAACCTGGCAGGACAAAGTTCCTGACATAGTTGGCCTCTCTCAAGCTGGACTGCCAGGTATCTACACCCTGCTGAGGAGAGCCCAAGTCAGGTGGGCAGGCTACCTTGTAAGTATGCCAGACACACACCTTCCCAAGAGACTGTTTTATGGTGAACTTGCAGGAGGCAAATGCACACAAGGTGAACAGAAATACACTGAAGAGCTTTGGCATTGACCCAGACTCCTGCAAAACCCTAGCCAAGACCGCCTCGCCTGGCAAAGCTGGATCAGCAAAGGTGCTACCTCCGATGAGCAGAGCAGGACTGCAGAGGCACAGAGGAAGTGTGAGCTGCATAAATCCACAGCCAACTCATTTCCAACCAACTCAAATGACCACTTGTGCCCAACGTGTGGCAGAGCTTTCCAAGCCCGCATCAGACTGATCAGCCACACACAGACACACCCTACTCAGTCAACCTCCTTGATGTGATGTCTTTGGTCATCGTCGACAATGACGGATGAACAACAAGAGTTCTGTTGCAGTCGTGTGTTGAACTGCATGTGATATATTGAATTAATAACATTCAACTGTACAGTGTTCTGCTGGACAAAAAGCACATTTGTGACTGATATCTGTAGTCACATACACATATACCTGTGTTATGTCAGTCAAACCATTGGCATGTCTGTGAACAATGACACTGTAACACAGTAGCCTACTTATGACTGTTGGACATCTTCCATGTTATCACAGTGATGTCAAACCCTACTGTGCAATCAACGTACAAATGTATGGTGCAGCTATATTAATACAGCATCAATAATGATGTCCCTTTTGACACCCATTTATGTGTGCATTTTCCAGTTGTACTGCTGTAACAGGTTGAGAAGTACTAACATACAACAGAAATGTATACCAGGTATCCCCAGAGCACATGTATGTATGCTTATGTTCAGCTGGAAGGCACAAAACTAAATCACATGGGTTTCAAGCATTCAGGTACATGGGTTGTGCATGTTGCACATGTGTGTAATATCAGTGTCAGTGCATGCAACAGACAGAAATGTGTACAGCTGCTGGTTGTTGCAGTGCCTTGACACTGATATGGGTACTATAGTAGGCATGATATTCAGCTATTAATCAAAGAAGTGTCCACCTGTGTTATGACCCTCTGTCCACGCTTATCACTACCAGCTACATCCACACCTATATACACTGGATATCACTAATGTACCTACCCCTGTTAGACTGCCAGATATGTGTGCTGTATGACAATCAGA
This sequence comes from Protopterus annectens, assembly GCF_019279795.1. Lineage (NCBI taxonomy): Eukaryota > Metazoa > Chordata > Ceratodontiformes > Protopteridae > Protopterus > Protopterus annectens. The sequence continues at coordinate 1,565,895,644 of NC_056746.1, forward strand.
CCACAGAAGATCATTTCATAAAGTTTCTCATCTTTATGTGCCCCCTAACTGTACAATTCCACTGAAATACAATGAAAGGTATTTCTAAGAAGATGATCAGCTATTGCCAAATGATGTGCCACAATGCTAGAGTCCAGACCAAGACTGATGAATGCTGTAACCATCTCAAGAGGTGCATACACAACATATTAGTTTAAGGGTGTGCACACTCATTCAGCTGGCTTATTGTACTGAGTATTATTTCCATATATTTTTCACAGACCCGATTGTTATGTTTTCAATTGAATCGTACAGGCTATAGTTGTTATGAAATTAGTTATTGTGGTGTCATGTTCCAATTGCTCAAAAAACAGGCAGTGTATCAGGAGTGTGTACCCTTTATATCCACTCTAGCTATATGGATACAGCAGTACCTGACCTGTATATCCAGCCACCACCAAGGTAGAGTAATCCTCTTTATAAGCACTTACACGAGTGCATGGATTATGCTATCCCTAATAGAACCAAGATGCTATCCTCCAAAAAAAGGAAGCCAATCTTGTGGTCCTCTGCCATAAACAAACTCTACAACAGAAGAAAGAAACAGTTGCAAAAAAGAGTAAAATCCCATGACTGGAGGAACTCCCTGGTCAACCTCAGTAAGAAGCTGAGATCTCTCATAAAATCCTCCAAAGCTAGTTACGAAAACAAAATTGCCACTGACTCTAAAGACAACCACAAAGCATTCTATAGCTATGTCAAGAATCTCAATGGCAACACTCAGATCTGCTCTGAGTTACAGCACAATGGCACTAAATATACAGAACCAACTGATATTGCCAACATCCTGGCAGATAGTTTCAGTGCTAAATTTACCCCCCCTCACCCCCTAGGGGGTCCATCTCTATACCGGAAGAATGCAAAGTTCCTGTAATCATGGCTGCACAGGTAAAAAACACACTCTCCAAAGCCAAGAACACAGCATCCATGAGACCTGACAATATCCCAGGTTGCATTCTACATGAACTACAGAATGAACTGGCACGCTACCTAAATACCATGTTCAATCATAGCCTCACCTTAGGCTTTGTGCCTACTGAATAGCATACCACGATGGTTATCCCACTCCACAAAGGGAGAGCCATGATGGACCTTGGGAACTACCGCCCCATTAGCCTGATGAGCCTGGTCTGCAAGGTCATGGAACGTATCATCATGGAACTCATAAAAAAAGACATTGGTATTCTCCAAACTCTGGGCCCTACCCAGTTCGGGTTTGTAAAATGCAGATCATGTCTCCTAAACCTGACTTCTTTGAAGCAGTCAACAAAGCAATAGATGAGGGTAAGGTGGTTCCCACAGCTTATCTAGATCTCACCAAGGCTTTCGACACCACCCCCACTCTGGAATTATAGATAAGCTCACTAAACTAGGTATAAATCCCTGTCACACGATGGGTTGCCAACTGGCTCACGGACAGAACCCACACTGAAAGTAGTAGACTCCTAATCTGACTTCAGACCAATGACAAGTGGAGTACCACAGGGTTCAGTCCTGGGGCCTCTCCTGTTTGGTATCTACTTCTCTGAAGTACAGGCTAACACAGAAGGTCTTTGGCTAACAAAGTTTGCAGATGACCGCAAACTAGAAGCCATAATCGAAACTCCTAATGATGTGGACATACAACAAAAGGGCCTCACTGAGACAGATGCCTGGTGTCAAAGCCATGGCCTGAAGCTCAATGCCAAAAAGTGTATTGTCATCCCCTTTGGTAAAAACTGTGTACCCATGAACTACCACATAAGTGGTAGTCTACTTAACACCGAAAGTGTGATAAGAGACCTTGGGACACAGATGGACAGTTATCTCTCCTTTGATAAACACATCACCACAGTGGTCAGGAAATCCTTCTACGTGGCTCACCTCATCACAAAAGCGTTCTCATCCAGAAAAAAAAAAAGGTCATTGTTCCCCTCTACTCATCACTCATTAGACCCATTATAGAGTACAATGCCACTTTTGGTATGTACCTCACAAGGCATCTACAACAACTGAAAAAGCCACAGAAATACCTCACAAAGAGGATTACTGACCTCAAACAGATGCCCTATGCAGACCGTATAAAAAAACTCCAGCTTTACTCTGTTGCATATCGCCTACTCAGAGGCGATCTCTGCCTAACTTACAAAGCTATGTCAAACCCAGAGCTGTTGGACATGCTCCACTTAAAGAAATCCCAATCACTCTGAGCTACGTGCTCTAGGGACCTAAACCTTGTCACCACAATGAACAGAACATGCTGGAGGGATAGATTCCTGTCCCAGAGACTTCTCATACTCTGGAACAGACTACCTATCTATGTCAAACAGAGCTTCTCATTAGCACTCTTCAAGAAAAATCTTGATGATTGGATGGGAAATAGGAAATTCACCCCAGGATCACTTCTGTGGCTCTGCTCAACAGGAGTACAGGACAAAAATTTTCTTGGGTGGCGAAAGCCAGAGTACCTTTTTGGCTAGGCTTATATAGGCCCTAGGGCTAATAGCCTAGCACCTACCTATGAACCTAGCTATGAACCTATGACAGCAGCAATACACAAACCACATAATAGGTTGCTACATTGGCTGTACAGGGACCCATAGCTGCAGGGAACAACTTTGAAGCAAGTCCACCTACATCTGAGCAAGCATGTAAGTTCGCAGGTGACATCCTGTAAGGCTGACTATGACTATGAATTGGATATATCCACACCACCAAAGACAATTGCAACCATGTCTCCACATATGTTGTAAATCTCAGACAAAACAACACAATTCACCCTGTACTGGAGGTAAAGAACACCTCATACACACATGCCATGGATATAGGTAACCTGCATCACACAGGTTAGGTGGGAACATTGCCACCCTGTCCACCGCAGTTGTACATGGAGATATGCACATCAACCACACTCCTCCCCTCAGCAATGATAAGCATGTACATATTCCCTGTTGATGGCAACAACAGCATATCTCCATTGGTCATAATAACACCAGTGTCTGCCTCCTACATGAACTCATGTGCTCAGAGCTCCATCACACACCACAGTCAAACACAGACCTGCTACCATCCACACACCATCCACATGGAAGATGACCACTGTCAGCCCTCTACACAGAAATGAATGGATGATAGCGGATTATGCAATCAAATGTCCAACATTGGGGGAAATATGATAGCTCAGGGATAGGTGTGTAATGCAAGCTGCTATATCCATGATAGCTTGGGGGGTTTCAGTGTAGTCTGGATTATTTGCAAGTAATATCCACTGTTGATGTGCATTTTGATAACTGTATGAGGTCCTGTGACCTTTTTCTGTTTATGTCTTCCAGGTAACATGCAGAGTGCTCACCTACCAGCATTCTCTGTGGGGGAAACACACATCATCCCCCAATATGTGATTGGACATTATGTCCTGTCATGTGGACAGAGAGCAAAAGATGTGCGGGGGAGGACTGCCCTATGGAACAGTGTGGTCCACAGGGTAAATGATGCCTGCCTGCACAGCAGAACTTATGAGCATGTGCAGCATTGGGCCACCAACCTCAAATGCCATGCCCGTCAATGGGCTGCTGCTGTTGAGAGGGACTGGCTAGCCACAGGTGGGTGCGCAGCAATCCAGCCCCCACTGACACTCACTGAGGAGCTCCTCACCACACTTGGGCCACACGGCAAACACACAAGCCATGACGCTGAGGGAAGCATTGTGGAGGTGGGCTGCAGACACACACTGGATGAGGAGTGTGCAGGTAACAGCCCAGTAGTGATTATTCCACTAATGTATCAGACGTACATGAATCGGTATTGTATCTACATACATGTGTCAGGTCTGATTTCAGTTATGGATGGGTTTTTCTAAAGCACAGAGGTGCACATCTATAGTGAGGACAGAACATTACGTATTATTGCAGTTAGTACTGTAGATGTGCAGACATGCTGCATCCATCCTATACCAAGGCCACATGTGTGTCTGCTGACAATAACTCCCTCTCACAACTACCTAGGACCCTCTGGTCTGTATATGGGACAGCAGCCTACAGCTGGTGAGTATTACATTGTTAATTTGTTGCCTGGCAATACCCCAGTCATGTATACAAACAACCCTCTCCTCTTACCTCTAGACACAAACAATTGTGAGAGATGCAAATACACAGCCAAACTGGAGGCTAAGCCCTCTCAACCCATGACTGTAACAGACAGTCAAGAGGAGAAGAGACACACTAGCATCACACCACCAGTCACACATGGATCTACAAAACAAGCACAGGCAAAATATACACATAAATACACAAAAACATATTCGGAGGCACTAGGTACCAATCTGAAAAAGAAACAGTGCCCTCCAAAGCAGACAAGCAAGCAACCTGCACCTCCAAACACAAGCCAGAAAACACATAATTCACCTCAGCAGTGTGCCTCACGACAGCCCTTAAGGGAAAACACCATACCCAACATGCTAGTAATAGGAGACTCTATAGTAAGGCACACAGATGTTCCACTAACCAGGCTGAACAAGGAGAAGGTTACTGTCAGCTGCCTGTCGGGTGCTAGGATCCGCCACATAACACAGGAACTTAGGTCACTCCAGAACAAGTACAAGTATGGACTACATGAAAGGAGACATCGAGGAGCTCTCTGATCATGTAGCCCAATCTGGTATGACCCTGACCTTGAGTAGCATACTACCTTCACCTAGAATGATACCACAATACAAAGACAAAATGATCAATTTCAACAACTGGCTAAGCTTCTGCTGTCATTCTAAGGGGATCCAGTGTCTGTCTGCCTGGGATAACATGATAGACAAGCCTCGCAGTTTCGCCAGAGATGGTTTGCACCTGTTACCCCTAGGCTTTCGAATACTGGCCAAGGCTCTTGCCGTCCCCATAGTGCCTTTTTTAGGCAAGGCTCAAAGGACAAACCAACCACCATAACCAGCAGAGGTAACCAAAAACTAAGGGTAATGCTACTCAACGCCAGACATCTCAACCTCAAAATGCATGCACTCGAGGCACTCCTCAGTATGGAGAAAATCGATGTTTGTGAAGTGACGGAAACCTGGTTCAAGACTCCAGAGAGCACCCCAGCATTACCAGGTTACAATTCATATCATACCTTCCGTCCTCAGTTACCGGATCACAGTACAAAGGGTGGAGGTGTACCCATATTCATCAAAGATACCCACATCTCCAGGTTAGTGGCACAGCATGATGCCCCAGAGATCATCCATGCGCAACTATCAACAGGCAAAACCACATTTCAAGTCATAGCCTGTTATAGATTGCCCACCATGTCCCAAGATGCTCACTCAGCATTCCTTGAGGCATTTGAAAATATAAAGGTCCTACCCAACACCATAATTTTGGGTGATTTCAACTACCCTGGTATAGACTGGGTGAACTACCAACGTTGTAACTCCTATGCCCAGCGGTTCATAGAATTTATAAATTCAAATGCCCTTGAAGAACTGGTATGTTCTCCGACTAGAGGGGACAAGATATTCAATTTAGTCATCACAAATATGGGCGCCCATTGTACCACACCCGTTATCACTCCCTCTCTGGTCAGATTAGACCACAAACTGGGGTCTATATTAAATAAACGTACGCTTAAAATGTCGAGTATGACAAGATCGACACAATTTAATCGAACGCTTATTTAATCGACCGCTCAAATGACCTAAATGAAGAGTTTAGAAAGATTATGTTTGGCCAACCTGAAGCATGGTACATCTGACGTAAGTCCGTAACACAATCAAAATAAATGTTAGAACTATAAGCGTGCAGATATGTAAGTTTAAGGTAAAGTTACAGGTTGTGCTCACAGATGAAAGTACATATAACGCTACATTTTGCAAATCAAACACATTTGATAGTAATTTACAACGCACTAATTGCAAAGATTGTATAAAAGAAGCACACCTCATTAGTTAACACGGTGGTTTAGATTAGCGGAACATTATGGCTAACACAAAATGTTTTTCACCAGGTGTCGTAGGAGAGTACTACGAGTGTGTTAAGTCTCAGAAAGGCAGAGATATGCTTAATATAGATGGGTATTTGTACACCTTAGAAAAGGTAATGAAAGATCGCAGGTACTGGTGTTGTAAGGATAAATTAAAAGAGTGTTGTAAGGGGCGTGCAGTGACTAAAAGAGAAATGCACGGTGAAGTACTATTAAAATGTACAGGGCATCATCATGCCTCTGATGCTTGTGATGTTGAAAGATATATTGCCTGTGATAAATTAAAAGAAACAGCTCGTACATGTTGGGATACCCATGCTTTAGTTGTAGATGACATTTGTGCATCTACATGTACAGAGTATACAGCTTCACTTCCAACAAGGCGATCAATGTTACAGCAAGTAAACAGGGTCCGCCGTTCTGCAGTGCGAAGTTATGTCACTGCTAGTAGTACTTTAGATACTGTAAACCCAAGTGAATGTACCCTAAAAGGAGGTAAATTTCTACAGAAAAGAAAGACTGACCTTGCAAACAAGATACATGTTTTAGTATTTTCCACTGTTGAAAACCTCAGGGATTTAAGTAAATCCCCTATGTGGTTGATGGATGGTGTGTTTTTAACAAGAGGTAGATTGTGTAGACAACTATATGGCATTCATGCACTTATTACAGTTGGCGAAAATACAAAGTGTGTACCATTAGTATTCTGCTTGATGTCAAAGAAATCCTTCAAATGCTACAATTTTATGTGGGACTGTCTCAATGAGTTGTTAAGAGAGGCTAATGTGAATGTTTCAATTAGATTTATTTTAACTGATTTTGAGATGGCAACAATTTGTAGTATAAAACAAAACTTTCCTGGTGTACATTCAAAGGGTTGTCTGTTCCATTTCGCTCAAGCTATCTGGAGAAAGTTACAAAGTTTAGGACTAGCAACATTGTATGGAAGGTCTGTGATGTTTCAAATAAACGTAAAAAAGCTGATCGCTTTGTCATTTTTAGCAGTAGATGATGTAGTAACAGCGTTTTTACAGTTGAGTGAATCTTTCCCTAATGAGGGTAAACAGTTACTTTCCTTTTTCTCAGATACATATGACCTGGGTTGGCCTTGAAAGCAAAATACTAGGTTATCTGCTATTTCCAGATTCCCTCCTATGTTCAGTATTGCGTTCTGGAATGTATCTGAATTGAATGCACTTTGTCTACCTCGAACGCAAAATCAGGTTGAGGGATGGCATAGACGCATTCGATGTTTACTTGGACGGTGTATTGCTGATATCTCGTCTGTGTTATCTCTACTTGTTAGAGAGCAGAACAGGGTAAATGAGACTAGACTCCATTTACAGTCTGCTTCTCCTCCATCTCCTAAAAAAAAGGAAAACAATTTTGAAATGTGAAAAACTGCAGCAGGTACTACGGCATAAAGATCAGTACACTACACAGTAGTTTCTTCGGGCTGTTGCAATTCTTCTGAAAGTGTAACGTTAACTCTAATGTTCACCATCGAGCACATTTTGGGATAATGTCATGGTTTATTACTACATAATTTATGTTTAATGTTTTGCACAGTGGATATTTCATGTTTAGGGTGTGTATAGTGGTAGGATAGCTTCTTAGGTAGTTGATAGATTTATAATGTAGGTAGTCACTTTACACGTTATTTTGTTTAATATCGTTGTAGTCTTTTGTGTTTCAGTTAAATAAGTGTTCACTTAAATTGTGTCGATCTTATCATACTCGACATTGTAAGCGTTCGTTTATTTAATATAGACCCAAACGGATAACCCTAGACATCCTCACCCCTCCACCTCCCCCAGTCAAAGAAACCATCGTAAATAACCTTTCCAAAGCAAACTTCAAACTACTTGTGTCAGAAGTGGAAAGCTTCACTATTCCCTTGCAGATGGATAATGATATCCAGGATGCAGAATCCTACACCAAGGCACTTTATATACATCTTCAGGATTGCATGGACCATGCTATCCCAAATAAAACCAAGACTCATTCCTCAAGCAAGAAGAAACCAGTCTGGTGAACCCCGGCCATAAGCAAACTATACAATAAAAGGAGGTGACTTATACAAAAAAAGGCCAAATCTCAAGTAGAAAAATCTTCCCTGATCAGCTTTAATAAGAAATTGAGGGCCCTCATCAAGTCAACTAAAGCCAATTTCGAAAAGAAAGTTGCCAAGGATGCTAAAGATAACCATAAGGCATTCTATGGTTACATCAAAAACCTAAATGGCAATGCTCAGGTCTGTTCTGAGCTAGTACAAAATGGAACAAAATGCACTGACCCCACTGACATTGCCAACATCTTGGCTGACAGGTTCATTGCAAATCCTCCCCCCCCCACCACCACCACCTACAGGGCCTATTACTATTCCAGGGGATTGTGTAACTCCAATTATTACGGATACATTGGTTAATAAGGCTCTATCTAAAGCTAAAAACTCTGCCTCCATGGGACCAGATGGTGTCCCGAGCTGTGTCATACGCGAGCGACAAAATGAATTAACCCCACATCTGAATACCCTCTTTAGTCTCAGCCTCTCGACAGGATATGTGCCCATAGAATGGCACACAGCAATGGTGGTTCCGCTGCACAAGGGTGGGCCCACAACTGACCCTGGGAACTACCGACCAATAAGCCTGACCAGTCTGATCTGTAAGGCAATGGAGCAAATCATTACAGAACTCATAAATGGAGAGATTGGGAACCTTCAAACACTTGACCCCACACAGTTCAGCTTTGTCAAGGGCAGATCATGCCTCCTGAACCTGGTGGACTTCTTTGAGACAGTTACTCAGGCTATAGATAAGGGAAAGGAGGTACACACAGTTTACCTTGACCTTGCTAAAGCATTTGACACCATTTCCCATTCAGGTATTATTGATAAACTCACCAACCTGGGCATAAACCCTTATGTCACAAGATGGATCGCAAACTGGCTCTCAGACAGATCCCACAAAGTAAGAGTAACGGGATCTATGTCCGAATCTGGACCAGTAATGAGTAGTGTGCCTCAGGGCTCTGTCCTGGGGCCCCTCCTGTTTGGCATATACGTCTCTGAAGTACAGGCAAACACTGAAGGGCTGTGGCTGACGAAGTTTGAGGACGACTGCAAACTGGGTGCTATAATAGAGTCTCTGGCCGACATAGATATCCTCCAGAAGGTCCTTAATGAGACTGATGCATGGTGTCAAAGCCATGGTCTCAAGCTAAATGCCAAAAATGCATAGTAATCCCCTTTGGAAAAAACAGAGTACCCGTGAACTACCACATAGGATGTAACCCCCTGAAATCTGAAGTAGTAATAAGGGATCTAGGGACCCAAGTAGATAGTTAGCTTTCCTTTGATAACCATGTTGTCAAGGTGGTTAGAAAATCCTTCTATGTGACCCATCTGATCATGAAAGGGTTTGCATCAAGATTTAAGGATTTAATGGTGCCCCTCTACTCTTCCCTCATCAGACCCATTATTGAGTACAATGCACCAATTGGTATGTACCTGGCTAGGCATCTCCAGCAGCTGGAGAGACCACAGAGGTACTGGCCTCAAACAGTTGCCCTATGCAGCACGACTGAAAAAACTAAGGCTTTTCCCTGTTGCATACCCCCTTCTCAGAGACGATCTCTGTCTAACATACAGAGCCATGTCCATCCCAGAACTGTTGAACATGCTCCATCTTAGCAAGACCAAATCCATACGAGCTACATGCTCTAGGGATATAAATCTCAGCACAACAATGAATAGAGCATGCTGGAAGGATAGATTCCCTTCGCAAATACTTCCTTTGCTATGGAACAAGGTCCTGATCTACATAAGACAGAGCCCCTCACTATCACTCTTCAAGAGGAACCTTGACGAGTGTATGGGTAACAGAAAGTTCACACCAGGGATCATACCAACAGCTCTACTAGATAGGGTCCAAGGGTACCAGCTGCTAGATCAAGGGCCTAGGGAACTAACCAAAGGGGAGGTGAATACCGCACAACATGGCTGGGCTAATATATCCCTTGGGCAGATAGCCCAGTACCTACCTATGAACCTATGAACTTATGAACCTATGCAATTTACCATGCACACAACCATTAGTAATAGCTATATTGCTTTATGCAATAGTTATATTGCTTGTTGTGCATGCTCACTTATGTTGGGGTTAACTATATTGCATAATAGCAATAAACAAGCACCCTTCACAACACAAGATAATTTATTCGGTAACAAATCTTTCAGAGATAAAGTCCTTCTTCAGTGTTTAAAACAGTTTAAGAAATCTCCCATTTAAATACTTATTTAAAAATAAAACACATGACACAGCCCATCCTATGATATAACAGCACTAATTAAAAATATAATTACCATGTTAAAGGTAAAACCATGAATATTTCAAATAAAACTCACATAAGCTATAGCTAAAGAAGACAGATAAAATAAATAACAGCTTCCAGTTCATAGAACAAAATCATGTAATCATTTGTTGCTTCATTTTTAGAATTGGTTTTAAAGTTATCTGTTTATTTAAGCCTGGATACACATCAGCTTGCATACAAATAATCCATTCATATTATTTTATATCTAGTTTATTAACGATGTCCCCACATCTGATATTAGGTTTTACATATTCTATGACTCTAAATGTGAATTGATGTGTCATACCTCGCTCCTGTATATGGTTTGCTAAAGAGTTTGTCTCTACACCCCTGCATATATCAGGCTTATGCTCTATTATCCTATTCCATAGTCTTCTAGATGACTTAACCTATGTAGAATCCTGAGCATAAAGTACAGGTCACTAGATATACCACAAAAGAAGTGTTGCATGTAGCTGTACAGTTAAAAATGAACTTCCTCTTACTAACAGGGTGTGTAAACTCATTCAGTTGACAAATACTTGAGCAACACTTACAGTTATAACATGGCACAGTTCCTTTAGTTCTCAGGTCAACCTGGCCTTGTTTATTTAGGGAGAATTCCTTATAACATAGTCACTGTTTCAAATTATCACAATTTCTATAGCTAAACAGAGGTTTATCAGATAGCCATTTTTCATAGCCTGGTATGGCCATGGGCACCCCCTGCACCAGTAGTTATGCTAATTTAGTGCTGGCCCAATGGGAGAGAGAATGGGAGGAGGACATTGTTAATTGCTGGAAGGAACGCATTACATTCTACAACAGATTTGTGGATGACATCATTATTGTATGGGAAGGAGAAGAAGAACAGCTCCTAGAATTTACAAAGTATCTAACTAGTACCACCAGTTTTCTAAGATTTGAAGTAAGATCATCAGACCATGACATTGAATTTCTAGAAGTTAAATTAACTCTAGAAGAAGATAAAGGTATTGAAACAACTCTGTACAAGAAACCAAAGTGGAAGAACCATATGTTGCACTTTACAAGCATGCACCCAAGACATATCTGCAAAAATATAGTGGAAAATCAAGTTATTCAGGTGTTTAGGTTATGTACAAATGATGATAGTTTCATGTCTGAACAAACCAAGTTAATACAAATTTTTACAGTGAGGAGTTATAATAAAGGAAGAATAAACATGGACCCTGAAAAAGCCATGACCTTACGCCAACAAAAAGGAATGCCTTTGTACTCTTAAGAGAACACACATGGCCAAACATATTTATAGGAATAACAACAATACCCTTAGATGTATGCTTACATTTGGCACTGATTGTTCTGATATTTGTAACATCATTAGGAAATATTGGCCTGTCCTTACAGCAGAAACTAAGATTAATAATATCATAGGAGATCATCCCGACTTTACATTCAAGAATAATAATTTAAAAAATCTGCTATGCAACCATGGTGGGCAGTTGAATACAAATACATCAAGAAATAATAAGGTGACAGGTACACGAAAATTAGGCTTTTGCAAGGCATGCAACTTCATCAACACCACAGATATTTTTGAACATCCTAACACACAAAATTTATAGATATTATGGCTCTGCTAATTGTAATACCAAACACGTGATTTATGTGGCTCTGTGTGTTTCCTGCCAAGCCTACTATGTAGGCAAGATGAATAGGAAGTTTAAAGAGCACACTCTGCGACACCAGCTGGATATAAAAAAACAAAATAGACACTAATGCTTTGTACGGACACATATGGGAATATAATGGGCACAAGTTTACTTTTATGGTGATTTCCCAAGTAAATGATGGAGTCCGTAAAGGAGATCTTTTCACTAGAACTGAAAAAGAAGAAATGAGGAGGATTATGAACTTAAGAGCTAATTTTCCACCAGGATTGAACCATATTGTGCCATTGAAACCGATATTGAAAGAGTGCAGTCTTAATAGGAAATACTAGTGGCATTTTGACTGGTTTAAAAGAAGATGTGTTCGATATGGATATTGCTATTGGTCTGCGTGGTTCTTTATTGGGATGCAAGCCAAAAGGACATGTTAATTACCTAACTGAAGTTTTTGGTTGCTCTCAATTTAAATATAAGTAACTCAGAGAATGGAAAATTAAGGATCTGATGAATGTTATACACTGAAAGTTCTTATCCTTTTTCTGGTTTTGGCCTGTGACCTTTTTGAATGCTTTTATGAAATACATTTTATTAAAGAAAAATTTTAATCTCTCGTTTTGGCGGAAGCCACTTTTTATACTTTTAATAAATTATCTTGCTTTGTGAAGGGTGCTTGTTTATTACTATTTTGGACTTCTGTTTTTACTCTTCACTTTATCTATATGCTCATCTTTGATTTCTTGATTTGTTAACTGTATTGCATCACAGTGGTCACCACTGGGGCCTATCTGACTTGAATTCAACATTCCTGTAGCATACCTCACAACTTGTCATTGCCAAGACGTCTAGACAGAGGCCAGCAAATTGTGCTGGACAAACGACCTAAGGTAAGGTCATGGGTGACACATGGCTGGTATACAGTGGATATAAACTGTGTACACACCCCTCTTAAGATGCAATGTGTTCCTGTTACATACTAATTAGGACCACAATATGACAGACCACCCCTATTCCAGCCTTTAATGTGACCCATAACAGGTTCAGTTCACTTGTAAAACCAAACATCTGTACTCATGTATTGCACCTGCAAGGCAGGCCCCCTGTGAGGGCGGCAGATGTCCTATCAGCATGATGTTTCAGTCAGGTATGATACGTCATGCTGCCATATGTGTCAGTACACTCACTGTGGCCTATTTAGCTATAATATCACATACACAGGCATTGTTATAGCACACAGACCAATTACGACCACATATAGTTTTCAAACATATGGATATTCCAGACACATCTGTACAGAGGACTGCACAATGATTTAACCTACTGCATTTGAGGCAGATGCTGTTACCACATTATCTAAAGTAATAGAAGTGGGAGGTGCTCACCAGCGCTGTATGATATACACATCAAAATGGTGTAAGCCACACATGACATGATCTTCACACACACACAAACAGTTGCCAGCTTTAGGATTAGAACTCCTGCCTATCTAGGTAATCTTACTATAGTGCAACACAGTTATGAGATATGCCACAGAGCTTATACATATCCATCTCTTCCAAAGGTACTTCTAAGGTGGATGAAATCAACAGGTCTACTAAACTGGAGTGAAGGGAAGTGTAAAGGTCAAAAATGGTATAAGCCAGACAGAACATGACTCACACACACACACACACACACACACACACACACACACACACACACACACACACACACACACACACATTTACCAGTATTGGGATTAGAACTCCTACCTATGTAGGTACTCCTACTATAGTGCTACTCAGTTCTCAGATGATCCACAAAGCTTATACATTTCTATTTCTTCCAAAGGTACTTCTAAGGTGGATGACATCAACAAGTCTACTAAATTTTAATGAAGGGAAGTACCCGGGTCAAAAATGGCATGAGCCACAAAGTATATGATTCACACACACACATACATGCACACTTGCCAATACTGGGATTATAACTCCTGCCTGAATAGACATTCCTACTATAGTGCTACACTGTTACCTGATGTGCCAAAGTACTTATACATTTCCACCTCTTCCAAAGATTCTTCTAAGGTGGATGACATCAACAGGTCTACTAAATTGGAGTGAAAGGAAGTGTAAAGGGTAATATACAGGTAAAAAATGTTATGAGCCAGACAGCACATGATTCATACACACAGAATTGCCAGCACTGGGATTAGAACTCCTGCCTATCTAGGTAGGTTTACTATAGTGCTACACAGTTACCACATGTGCTACTGAGCTTATTGAACTTTCATATGGCCAAAGCTGCTGATAACTGCACAGCTGTGGTAACGTATTACAGGTGATAGACAGTCTGCCTTCTGTTCCACCCATACATCATGCTAGTTCTTTCTGTCTTGCACTTCAACTAGCAGCATTATGGCTTGGCAGTTCACCAGGTTATTGTATCAAGTAGTGTGGAACACCTAGCAGCTATCAGCAGTACTTGTTCATCACAGATGTAGCCGCAGTACTTACTAGTTATGCCCATCTCTCCTGGCATGTTTGAAGGGCAGTTATCTGTGCTTTCACCCATTAACCTGCTGCACTTGTCCATTCTGGGGCACTGTTCCAACTGCCTCATGTATACAGACAACCCTCTCCTCTAAACTCCAAACACTCACCCAATGTGGACATATGTACTCTCCAGCAAAGACTGGACTAGCAGGTCAAGAGGATAAGATCAACACCTGCACCATACCATGTGGAAGACATAGCTCACCATGACACCTACTTTGACAGCCATGACATACAGTGAAAAGCCACACATCCACCTTCCCAGAGGCACTCAATGGACATTTACACAAACAGCACATACCAGAAAGGCAGACACCCACTCAGACACTGTGACATGGCACATGCCAAGGGCCACATATTTAACCTACACAGTGTGCCCCCAACCTAAGCTCCTAAGGCTAACCACCATGCACAATACAGTGATCATGGGTAACTCAATACTGAGGCACACACATCCCACTCACTAAGCTGAATATGGAGCAGGTAACAGCCAAATATCTATCACATGCCAGCATCTAACACATGACATAGCCAGTCATGTCACTCCATAACAACTGCATGTATCACTCTGTAACCATGTGGATGTGAATAATTTATCACACCTCCCTGGACTACATGACAGGAGATATGGTTGAACTCTCTGATTATGTGGTCCAGGCAGATGTGACAGTAGCACTGGGCAGTGCATTGCTGTCTCCCATAATGATGCTGCAGTACTATCAACATATGATTGACTGCAACATTGCCTTACATGTTATGTATCATTCTCAGGGGATTCAGAACCTCTCCTTGGGATGACATGATTGACAGAAGCCAATGACTTGCCATGGATGTCCTACATCTGTCACCACTGGGTTGCCAGTTAATGGCTAAGAGTCTTGCCACCCCTATGGTGCCTTATTAAACAGCGTTCCTAATGTTATTACCATCATAACAGCTACACATGTATGCAATCTGAGGGTCATGCTGCTCAACAGTGGACATCAAACTGTCAGGATGCAGTCACTCATAGCAGTCGTTGAAGTGGAGGACACATGTCTGCTGTAATGGAGAGGTGGTTCACAGCAGCAAACAGCAGACCTGCAGTATCAGGCTATGACACATTCCACGTCTCTCAGCCCCCAAACATGGACTACACCACACCTCCACATGTGGTTTTGTCTCCATATTCATTATGGATAGGAACACCTCCAGACTAGTATTCCCATTATAATGCATTGGAGATACTTCCAGTACAACTGCCTTGGGGTAATAGTGCAATCCAGACCATAGCCTGCTATAGGTCCACATCTATGTCCCTAGACTGTCAATGCACATTCCTCAACACCCTGCCATCTATGATGGTCCAACACAACAATGACATTGTAAATGTGTCTTCAACTACCCCTCCATCACCTGGGCAATGTAGCCAAGCACCAGTACAGTGGCCCAACACTTCTGGGATTCATCATTTTCATTGCCCTAGATCAGCTCATACTGACCCCTGATAGAGGATGCAACAACCTTGACCTGTGTTGACCACTTAAATAGGGGACTGTTGCTCATCCACAGATGTCAATCCCTGGATGGTGAGATTCACACAGGCTGTAATCAACATGGAACTCAACATGTCAGCCACACCCCCCACAAAGATAACCACCTGGCAAAACCTCTCCAAAGCTGACTTTGCAGTCATGAAAACAGGAGTGGATGCTTTCACTGCACCCATGGCAATAGGAAACAGCTGCACGACTGTGGAATCATACACATAGGCACTGTACAAACAGGTACATGAATGCATGGCACTAGCCAGAGTCAACAGAACCCAGACACTGTCTTCCAAACACTGGGAGACAATATGATAGTCCCCTGCCATTACTAAAGTGTACATCAGAGGGAGGACACTGTTGCAGGGAAAGTTGGTGGCCCATGACTGTTGAACTCCATTATTAGCCTTAAACACACCTTTGGATCCTTCATGGAATCCCTAAAGGGCATGCATGGCAGCATGGCTGCAGCAGACACTGACGACAGTCACAACAGCCTTTGATAGTTACATCAACAACCTCCACAGCATTAAACACAAGTGCTGCGAGTTACTGCACAATGCTAATACCTATCCTGAGACAACAGATATTGGCCACAGTCTTGGCAACACATTCAGTGCCATCTTTACCCCTCTCTCCCCCACAGATGAAGTGAGTGAATGTGTTCTCACATGCTATATCCCATTTCCATTCTAGGCATCTGTGTGTCATCAGGATGTGGCCCTGCAGCAAGGCTACGATGTATAGCAGTGTAGTAACACATCCACCATGTCATATACAGGGTGCAGTATGTGCACGGTAATCCCCAGTCCACAGTGATTACATATGCCTCACAGATTATAGGGCTGAGGGTTGTACATAGGTATATGTTGATTTACATCATTTGTTTTAGAATGGAGAATGGTACATGTTCTGGTTTGGACACACCTCTGATTGCTAATAACCAATGCTCAGGGGATATTATCAACCAAACACAACACACTGGGATTACTATTCACACACACACACACACACACACACACACACACACACACACACACACACACACACACACACACATTTGCCAGTACTGAGATCCATAGGTTCATTGCTTTATAGGTATGTAGTAAGTGAATGGGCCTGAAGGCTGCATAAGGCTAGCCCAAGAGAATACCCTGGCATCAGGCCACATGAAAATAGTCCCCAGTGTGGCTCAGGAGTATAGTCACTGGAGTGGTCCTCAGGGGTGGGTATTGTTTTCCCCAGCCACTCATCCAGATTTCTATTGTGAGTGGCCAGTGATGTGCACTGCTTCCCATATATGTGATTTATATTCCATAACATGGACAGTGTCTGGGTTCTGCACATGTCCCACATGCATGTTCTTTGAAGTGTATAAGTGTGCTTGAGGTCTCTGGGGTATGTTGTGTGGTCAGATTGGTATCTTCTGATGTAGCATTCCTGACCTCATTTGGTGAGACCTGGCTATGTAACTGAGGTAGTGATTGTACCTACATTGACAGTATGATATGGGTATTCATTGGAGTTATTGGCATCTGTCGATACAGGGCATGTGTATAAGGCATGGTATTCCCTTTGTGGGGTATGTTTGCAGATTCTACAGTTGTTGCAGGCATCCAGTGGGAACATGTTAAAAGGGCCACAGTACACATTGATTGGGCCTACTGAGGGGATGGAACAGGGTACCATGTCCTTTTACTTGCTGGATAACACACACTTAGTAAGGAGATGTAACATATCAAAGTACTTTCTGTTGTTAGTGGCACTGTTGTGGTCAACAGGCATGTAGTCCACTGCAATCACACCATATGCACTATCTGTGAGGCAATATGCAGGGTAACTACCAATATAGTGGTTGTTGCCTAGCCAAGTGTATTTGTGTATGATTTGTGGGTGGAGAGTGGTCGCTGAGTATTAGAAGGGTTGCCTATATTGTTCACTAATCCATACTGTCATGTAGTCATTGCACATGGCACTAGACATTTAGGGCCGTGGATTGTCTACACCAACCTCTACAATGTGTGACAGCTGTTAGCCTTGTAATGTGGACATTGGGACATATACTAGGTCCTCAACATAATAATTTAGCAAAACCCACTACTCCCAGTGGATCCTGTTATTCCACAATCACACTGACCCCCACACAGAATACTGATGACAGACACGCATACTTGCTGGCACTGAGTTTTGAACCCTTACCTAGCTATGTACTGCTACTATAGTGTAACGCATTTATTGCATGTGCCACAGAGATTATAAGATAGATGTTGTCCCAAGGTACTTCTAAGGTAAGGAACATCACCAGCCCTTGTAAATACCGGCATTGGGTGATGTAGTGGGTGAGAGATTCCACAAAATATTTTACCCTACACACACTTTCACATTTGCTAGAGGAGAAGTTCAAACCTCTGTCTAAATATCTTTTCAGACCATTTTGTTCTGCATTTGCCACATGCACCACTGACCTTACATGGTTTAGGGTTGCCAACAGGTACTTCTAAAGTTGATGATATCTGCAGGACTGCTAATCTCAGGCACTGAGATGTGTACTGGGTGTAAATGGGGCCAAAACCTTTGAGGTACGGACATATATATATATATATATATATATATGTAGGCATATGTACACACACAATCACTTGCCAGAAATGAGATTCAAACCCCTACCTATGTAATTATTGCTACTACATTGTTCTGCATTTATCGCAAGTGACATGGAGCTTACATGTTGGAGAGCTGTCCAAAGGTATCTTTGAAGGTGAGTGACATCAGCAGCAGTGCTAAAGGAGGGATAAGGGAAGTGTTGTAAGCGAGAATGACCACAAAATCAGCTTTCTACAAAGACACACACACTCTCTCACACAAACACTCACATTTACACAGCTGCCAGGATGAGGATTGAACTTCTACCTAAGTAGTTTGCTACACTATAGTATTACACAGTTATTGCAAGTGCCACAGAGCTTATATGCTGATGAGCTGTCCAAAGGTATCTTTGAAGGTGAGTGACATCAGCAGCAGTGCTAAAGGAGGGGTAAGGGAGGTTTAATGAGTGTGAATGGCCTCAACCACATTCATCTAGAAACACACACACGACTTTACATTTGACAGGACTGAGATTACAACTGCTACATGGAAACCTACTTTTACTGTAGTGTTACACAGTTATCACAAGCACCACTGACACTATAGGGCTATGGGCTAATCAAAGGTATTTTTACAATGAATGACATCAACACATCATGTGATATAGGCCTATGGGATGTGTAGTGGTTGGGACAGGCCTCATAACGGTATTCTCTCTGTCGCTATCTGTCTTTCTCTTCCCTACATCTCTGTGTGTGTATGTTTGACATATTATATTATGCTGGTCTTAGATATGTGTGTGTGTATATTCCTATCTAGTGTGTGTGTGAAGTATCAATGGTGTACAATTAGGTGTGTGTGCACAGACAGCTGAGAATAACCGATATATGTAGTCCACTGTGTTGTGAGACATGGGCTTCATTTCTCTAAGTATAGGAGCATGCCGGTATGACCTTCTATATGGAATGTGTGCATCCATTCCAGGGAGGGTTGGACTCCAATTCAGGGTTGTATGTGCTACAGCTACACCTAGCAAACTGTTTCTGCAGGATATCTGTGGATAGGTTGCCAATTTGGAGACACAATGGGCTTAACATATGGGGGATACTGCAACTATTGTTGTCTGTGCTGCTTGTGTGACATGTTTGGTTGTAGCATGGATTTTCTGACATATGTACTGTTTTACACTGTGATGTGTCATGTCATCAACTACTGACAGTTATCATTCTTTGCTCACAGTAATTTACTGGGGAAATACAAGATGAATGAAACTGAGACCAATATTCTGAGGCATATAGGCTACACATTCTGGCACACACCTGCCATTGTGGAGGGGTAGCTACAGACAATAGACCACTGATTCTGTGTAAATGGTACAGCACCTTGTTAGTATGCTGGCTGGGGTTCCCCTCCTTGTGCTTTTCTCAATTTCATGGAATGGCCATATCCTGCTGGGGGCATACATCTCAGCTGTACAGATACACCCAGATTATCCAGAGGCAGGACTTATATATCTGGTCAGTTTACCTTCACATTGTGGTTTACCAGCAGTTTTGTGGCTATTCATTCATGGGATTGCAGTTGGGAGTACTATGGGCAGACATTAAAGTTTCAAGACTTCACACACTCCATGACATCCATGCTTCTTCACCTCCCAATGTTATTCTCTCCTCCATCTAACATTATGTAAGGAATATCTCAGAGATATCCCTATAGTTGAGCCTTTATCCCAGTAGTATTTATAGCCTGATCCACAGTCCTTGCAGTAGGACATGGGGAGGCATGCTACTGTTATTTGTCAACATGGCCTTGCATTTGTTTTCTGTTTACTGTGTTAGGTTGTTAGTTGGGACCCCCTGACATTCCATACATTGGCACTATGGATGAGGCATGGGCCTTTGCCAGAGGACTGTAGGCCATTTGAGAGTGCTGCAGGCCATCTGTTACTGCATTTATACATGAGATTGTGGGGTGGGGGGTGCACACCTGCAGACCTTAACATTTGAAATGAATGCACTGGTATTTTGGTTACTCTGTTGGCTTCCATTTCATATTGTACTGTGACTTACCATGCAGACAGGAAGCATATTAGTAGAGTTCACATGTTAGATCTTAATGGCATATATTTCAGTTTCAGAATTCTTATCCTTCAGAACTAGAATGCAACTGCCAGACCTGTTGTAGTATGTCTGTGTAGGTCTGTTGGGGGGCTGTTCACTATTGCCATTGTTTAGGGGCCTTTGCCCGGCCTTTCTTCATGGTCTTCTACACCTGTCCTGATGGGTGAGGCTGGTGGTGGATATGTGACCTTCATTGACATCCATGTATTTGACCTATTGACATCCACAGTCATCTTGTGTAGTGCTGTCTAGTACATTGACACTAGTATATGTTATGAAGTTTATGTTTCCCATATAGCTGTATCCTGCTATCCCATTCAGCCACCCAATTCCCTTGCATGCTTGCATCCATATCATACATACAAGTATGAGAACATACTACTCCATTCAGTAATTGATAGGAAGAGTAACTTACCTTGTTGCTGGGTCAGTATTGAGGACAGTGCTGGAGGGCAGACTATGTTGGATGCACATAGCACACTCCCTATACATAGTAAACTTAGGTAGTGTCATGTTTGGCATCCCTTTTACTGTATGTGTGAGTCAGAGAGAGATATCAGTCCCTGGGTCTGTACAGTCTCAGTGTGTATGCTATGCATTGCCTCTTTGCCAAGGCCTGGGCATACTGTGCATGCCTCCTTCTGCCTACAGGGCCAGGCTCAGGATGTTCCTCCTCCAAGTTCATCTGTGCCTGTGCTGGCATTGGCAATGGTGGGGGGATGTGTGGCCCTGCCTGTGCTGTTCCTGCTGCAGCTGTTTCCACATATTATGTAGCATGGCACATACTATGAACATTTGTGTACATTTAGCTGGAGAGTACTGCAAGGCTCCATCAGATATGTCAAGGCAGAGGAACCATGAATTGAGCATCCCAAACACATGCTCTATAATGATCCTCATTTGTGCGTGTGCCTCATTATGGTGTTCTTGTTCAGGTGTGTGTGCATTTCTGATAGGTGTCATCAGTCATGGTTCCAGTGCATAGCCAGCATCTGCCACTAGATGGCCATATGGGATGTCCCGCCCAGCAAACACCTGATACAGCTGTGAGCAATGCCAGATGTGAGAGTCGTGATAGCTTCCAGGGCTGCCAGCACACACATTCATGATAATGCCCTGGGCATCGCACATGACCTGGCAGTTGATGGAGGGGAAGTCCTTGTGGTTTATGTAGACCCTGCCTCACTCACCGGGTGGTGTTTTGATGTGGATGTGCATGCAGTCTATAGCACCAACTACCTCAGGGTATTTTGCTATACAGTGGAAGAGATGCATACGTGTGGTCAGTGCCTCATGGGCGGTGGGGAA
The DNA here is from genome assembly GCF_019279795.1 of Protopterus annectens. Taxonomy (NCBI): domain Eukaryota; kingdom Metazoa; phylum Chordata; order Ceratodontiformes; family Protopteridae; genus Protopterus; species Protopterus annectens. The sequence goes on from NC_056746.1 coordinate 1,565,917,705, forward strand.
ATATATGTGCTCATTGTCATGTTGTGTTATGGCATCCAGGAATTATAGGTTCATAGGTTGGTACTGGGCTCTCTGCCCGAAGGCATATATTAGCCCAGCCACATTGTGCAGTATTCACCGCCCCTTTAGTAGTTCTCTAGACCCTTGTACTAGCAGCTAGTACCCTTGGCCCCTATCTAGTAGTGCTGTTGGTGTGATCCCCGGTGTGAACTTTCTGTTACCCATTCACTCATCAAGGTTCCTCTTGAAGAGTGATAGTGAGGGGCTCTGTCTTACGTAGATCGGGACCCTGTTCCATAGTAAGGGAAGACTCTGCAAAGGGAATCTATCCCTCCAGCATGTTCTATTCATTGTTGTGTTGAGGTTTATATCCCTAGAGCATGTAGCTCGAGTAGATTTGGTTTTGCTAAGATGGAGCATGTTCAACAATTCTGGGTTGGACATGGCTCTGTACGTTAGACAGAGATCGCCTCTGAGAAAGCGGCATGCAACACAGAACAGTCTTAGCTTTTTCAATCGTGCTGCATAGGGCAACTGTTTGAAGCCAGTAATCCTCTTGGTTAGGTACCTTTGTGGTCTCTCCAGCTGCTGGAGATGTCTAGCCAGGTACATTCCAATTGGTGCATTGTACTTAAAAATGGGTCTGATGAGGGAAGAGTAGAGGGGCACCATTACATCCTTAGATCTTGATGCAAACCCTTTCGTGATCAGATGGGTCACATAGAAGGATTTTCTAACCACTTTGGCAACATGGTTATCAAAGGAAAGCTGACTATCTACTTGGGTCCCTAGATCCCTTATTTCTTATTCAGATTCCAGGGGATTACCTCCTATGTTATAGTTTGCGGGTACTCTGTTTTTTCCAAAGGGGATTACTATGCATTTTTTTGCATTTAGCTTCAGACCATGGCTTTGACACCATGCATCAGTCTCATTTAGGCCCTTCTGGAGGATCTCCATGTCGGACGGAGACTCTATTATAGAACCCAGTTTGCAGTTGTCCGCAAACTTAGTCAGCCACAGCCCTTCTGTGCTTGCCTGTACTTCTGAGAAGTATATACCAAACAGGAGGGGCCCCAGGACAGAGCCCTGAGGCACACCACTCATTACTGGTCTGGATTCGGACATAGATCCCGCTACTCTTACTTTATGGGATCTGTCTGAGAGCCAATTTGCGATCCATCTTGTGACGTAAGGGTTTATGCCCAGGCTGGTGAGCTTATCAATAATACCTGAATGCGGAATGGTGTCAAATGCTTTAGCAAGGTCAAGGTAAGCTGTGTGTACCTCCTTTCTCTTATCTATAGCCTGAGTAACTGTCTCAAAGAAATCCACCAGGTTCAGGAGGCATGATCTGCCCTTGAAGCCGAACTGTGTGGGGTCCAGTGACTGGAGGTTCCCAATCTCTCCATTTATGAGTTCCATAATGATTCGCTCCATAGCCTTACAGATCAGACTGGTCAGGCTTATTGGTCGGTAGTTCCCAGGGTTAGTTGTGGCCCCACCCTTGTGTAGTGGGACCACCATTGCCATGTGCCATTCTATGGGCACATATCCTGTGGAGAGGCTGAGACTGAACAGGGTATTAAGATGTGGGGTTAATTCCTTTTGGAGCTCGCGTATGACACAGCCTGGGACACCATCTGGTCCCATGGAGGCAGTGTTTTAGCATTAGATAGAGCCTTGTTAACCAACGTATCAGTAATAATTGGACTTACACAATCCCCTAGAATGGTAATAGGCCCTGTAGGTGGTGACGGGGGGGGGGGGGGGTTTGCACTGAACCTGTCAGCCAAGATGTTGGCAATGTCAGAAGGGTCAGTGTATTTTGTTCCATTTTGTACTAGCTCAGAACAGACCTGAGCATTGCCATTTAGGTTTTTGACGTAGCCATAGAAGGCCTTATGGTTATCCTTGGCATCCTTGGCAACTTTCTTTTCAAAATTAGCTTTAGTTGACATGATGAGGGCTCTCAGTTTCTTACTAATGCTGATCAGGGATGATTTTTATACTTGAGATTTGGCCTTTTTTTGTATAAGTCTCCTTCCTTTATTGTAAAGTTTGCTTATGGCCGGGGTCCACCAGACTGGTTTCTTCTTGCTTGAGGAAGGAGTCTTGGTTTTATTTGGGATAGCACAGTCCATGCAATCCTGAAGATGCATATAGAGTGCCTTGGTGTAGGATTCCGCATCCTGGATATCATTATCCTTCGGATGCAAGTAGTTTGAAGTTTGCTTTGGAAAGGTTTTTGACTATGGTTTCTTTGATTGGGGGAGGTGGAGGGGTGAGGATGTCCAGGGTTATCAGTTTGTGGTTGGATCTGACCAAGGAGGGGGTGATAACGGGTGTGGTACAATGGGTGCCTATATTTGTGAAGATTAAATCCAATATGTTGTCCCCTCTAGTGGGGGAACATACTAGTTGTTCAAGGGCATTTGAATTTATAAATTCTCTGAATCACTGAGCATAGGAGTTGGAACATTGGTAGTTCACCCAGTCTATACCAGGGTAGTTGAAAATCACCCAAGATTATGGTGTTGGGTAGGACCTTTATATTTTCCAATGTCTCAAGGAATGTAGAGTGAGCATCTTGGGACATGGTGGGTGATCTATAACTGGCTATGACTTTAAATGTGGTTTTGCCTGCTGATAGTTGCGCATGGATGATCTCTGGGGCATCATGCTGCGCTACTAACCTGGAGATATGGGTATCCTTGATGAATATGGATACACCTCCACCCTGTGTACTGTGATCTGGTAACTGAGGCCGGAAGGTATGATATGAATTGTAACCTGGCAGTGCTGGGGTGCTCTCTTGAGCCTTGAACCAGGTTTCCGTCAATGCACAAACATTGATTTTCTCCATGCTGAGGAGACCCTCGAGTGTGTGCATTTTGAGGTTGAGACTTCTGGCATTGAGTAGCATTACCCTTATTTTTTGGTTACCTTTGCTGGTTATGGTGGTTGGTTTGTCCTTTGAGCCTTGCCTAAAAAAGGCACTATGGGGACGGCAAGAGCATTGGCCAGTATTTGAAAACCTAGGGGTGACAGGTGCAACCCATCTCTGGCAAAACAGCGAGGCTTGCCTATCATGTCATCCCAGGCAGACAGACACTGGATCCCCTTAGAATGACACCAGAAGCTTAGCTAATTGTTGAAATTGATCATTTTGTCTTTGTATTGTGGTATCATTCTAGGTGAAGGTAGTATGCTACTCAAGGTCAGGGTCATACCAGCTTGGGCTACATGATCAGAGATCCCCTCAATGTCTCTTTTCATGTAGTCCAGGGAGGTACGTCTTAGATCATTCACACCAACATGTACAATGGCAGCGCCATACTTGTACTTGTTCTGGAGTGATCTAAGTGCCTGTGTTATGTGGCGGATCCGAGTACCCGAGAGGCAGCTGACAGTAACCTTCTCCTTGTTCAGCCTGGTGAGTGGAACATCCGTGTGCTTTACTATAGAGTCTGCTATTACTAGCGTGTTAGGAATGGTGTTTTGCCTTAAGGCCTGTTGTGAGGCACACTGCTGAGGTGAATTATGTGTTTTCTGGCTTGTGTTTGGAGGTGCAGGTTGCTTGTTTGTCTGCTTTGGAGGGCACTGTTTCTTTTTCAGATTGGTACCTAGTGCCTCCGAATATGTTTTTGTGTATTTATGCGTATGTTTTTCCGGTGCTTGTTTTGTAGATTCATGTGTGACAGGTGGTGTGATGCAAGTGTGCCCCTTATCCTCTTGACTGTCTGTTACAGTCATCGGTTGAGAGTGGTTAGCCTCCAGTCTGGCTGTGTATTTGCATCTCTCACAAGTGTTTGTGTCTAGAGGTAAGAGGAGAGGGTTGTCTGTATACATGAGGCAGTTGTGACGCTGCCTCAGGATGCCCAATTCCACCAGATGAACTGGAGAGTACACCTGAAGCTGACCTCTGGACATGGAATTGGTGGAGTACCCTGGATGCTGATGTCTGTGAGACCCCTATGATATCCCCAGTCGGTCTTTGGAAGGTATCTGTGGCTAGTATTTTTAAGCCTAGACATACCTTGGTATCCACTGGGATGGGTTCCCCTCTATTAGTTCTGTGTGTAATGTGTGGCCGCCACAGCTCAATGATTTGCTGTAGAATGTCCCTGTCCACCCTGTAGCGCTCTACTATTTTTAGCTCATTTATTCCCTGGTAGATTATCCTGGGTCTGTGCACTCTTCTCCCCCTCCTCACTGTGGGTCAGTTGTCAGCATTCTCCTCCTCACCTCCCTCAGTCTCTACCACATATTGATGGAGTAAAGCAACAGCAGCCTCTAATATTTTAAGTTAGTTTTGACACTTAAAAATCCCCCATCTGTGTACAGCAGTGGTGTAGAGTTTGTGAGAAAAAACAGTCTGTAGGGTGTTTGCATAGTTTATATTAGTGTGCTGGGCTGCTGCATGTGTAATTGGCTGATTTTGATACATTTCATCTGCCAGTTATGCTAGTTCTCCTTGATTGTCTTCCTAATGCTGTTTCCCCTTCCCAGTTCCTCCCTATTTGAGCCCCAAGGTGCAGCCCATACCCAGTGCTCAAATGTAAACAATGCTGCCATTTCCTCTTTTTGTTTTGTTTAAATCCTGGTGCGTGGTGTGCACACCCATTTATGCTCTATACTCAGTGCTCAGGCACATCTGACACACCCCCTTCCTTAGCTGTGCTTAGCTGGGCAAACATGGGCCACAGAGCTCCAATGCACTTACAGCCATAGCTCTCAACCTTCCATCTCAAAAATGAGGAACACAAACCCTCATAATGTGGAAAAAATGGGCAAAATGTGGAACACATACTAACGACTTCCTAACAACTTCAACTAGGAAGGCCATATGAAGGTTAAAATATGCTGGTTTTACTTATAAAGATCGTTTAATGAATTAATATGATTCATTTCTATTTACTATTGGTTTCACTTAAAAAAATTCCTAACACTGAATGTGTGACAGAGTCTTTCAATGTGGAACTTCGAGGAACATGAACTTTTTAAGACCCCAAATGAGGTACGTTCTTCATAATGAGGTACACTTGAGAGGTATGCTTACATCAAGCATGACACACCCCCATATGAAGTCATTCAGCTCTTACACTTGCACTGTTGTATTGCTGCACCTACACAGTTAGGTACAAGCTGACACTTTGAGGATATCTGTAATTCAGTATAAATCCCCTCATTTGCATACCCCAGTGTTTTTTTTTTTTTTATTTTCGGCATAATCCCATTTGTGCGCCGCTGCCCCAAGCTTAAACAGTCGTGACTGGCCAAAAAAAAAAAAAAGTTTAATTTAAAAAAATAGATAAACTGTTATTAATGCCAGTAGCCTTATATTTGGCCATTGGCATGTGTGTTTGACTGTAATACATGCTTTCCACGATCTGTCCTGCTTCCCGTTCGTTCAGGTGCAGAAATGTATTCAGTTACTAACTGCATTTCTGCTCTGATACTGTTCCTGCATGGCATCCAGCCAGCTTTGTGGATCACAAAATCACCTCATTTGCATGTATTTTGCCAGCAGATGAGGTGATTTGCATCCCACACGGCTTTCTGTGCAGGAACAGTGTAGGGCCATTCGTGCACGTGAAAACAGCATGTACCTGGATCACAAAGTGGCCATTTTCCATGCAGGAGTGGCTACACTGGAAATCAGCCATTCTTGAATCCCGGGGACTGACAATTGTCTCATTTGATAAAGGATCTGACATTAATGTTAATATATATATATATATATATATATATATATATATATATATATATATATATATATATATATATATAAATTAATGTACAGTTACAAGCATGTATATCATAGACAAAGATACAAGCACCTGTTATGGTTGTTATCAGTGTGAGTAATATAGCTTACCCTTAGGGTCTCACTGAACTGCCTTAAATGGTTCAGAGTACAAGTGGCAAATGGCCACTGACTAGCTTCAAATCAAGAAGCAAGAACTAGGAAGTCAAGTTTATGAGCGATACATGCACTGAGCTATATGAGTTATGCCCGTTGGTGCAGTACATGTTATATATTCCCTGTAAGAATCCTGAGCAGGCTGTGAACTAATAGATCACGTACTTTTCAGTTAGTTTGTGTTGCCATTTCATAAAGATGATGTTCTTATAAATTCAATACATGCATCAAATAAAGATGATTCTGAATGACTGAACCTGTCTTAGGTTGAGTAGTTTTATTAATGCTTACAAAATCCTGATCCCATCTATGCAATCCCCCCTACAGTGTGCATTCACAGACTTTCACAGTGAATAATTGCACTATGTTTGCAATTGCACTGTCAGCCTGAGTACAGTGAACTGCTGGGATTTGCCTTATTTCAAGTCATCCTTCATGACAGTTCTCCCTCTCATCTTCTATTCTTCTAGCACTTTTGTACTCCCCGGTGATCTGTTACAACTCATTAAACCCTAGTATGATCTCCAAGTGTTTTTCTAGTTAAATCCAACTGACAGCTCCAGGCATCTAATATTACCTGTTCATGTTTACATTAATAATACCAAAACCATGCTACACATAAGCAATTGAAAGACTTTCTCCTAAAAGTTACTTAATGGACAATTAAACAACAGTAATCCCTGTCTTCTGACTAGTGTGCCATGGTATTACAATAATTTTCATATTTCTCTAACTAACTGGTTAGCCTTAAATGAAAACACAGCTGGATGAATGGCATACTACTGACTGTATCTGTGCAGTTTGAGTGGTTACTGAGATATTAAGTTGTTTGCAAAACCTTACAAAATTAATACTTATTCTACTAATTGTTATTTATGAAATCCAAAGACTTTGAGTTTAGTGAATATTATCACTGTAAAGATGCCATTTATATTCTTTAATTAACCTTAAGGTTCTAGCGATATTCATGTTTGAACCGTGAAGACATGAACTGATATTATGAAAAAGCTCATGATGCAACCACCGACAAATGAATACAAACTTCCATAGTGATATGGGAAGGAATAGGTTTAAAGATAAAAATGAAATGTAAAAGGTAATGCTAGTCACACCAGTATTCCCTTTCAGCAAGAGAAACTCAGAAAAAGTCCATTCCAAGTTAAAAAATAGTAAAAAAAAACATTCATTCACCAAACAGGATTTAGCGCTTTCGTCTACTGTACTGTAAACTTCATCAGAATCTGTCATTGTTCTTTTTTTTACTATTTTAGACTTGGAATGGACTTTTTTTGAGTTTCTCTTGCTGGAAGGGAATGCTGGTGCTACTAGCATTATCTTTTACATTTCATTTCTATCAGTTGTGTTGCAGGAAATCTAACTGTCTTTCGAAGTAGATTTAAAGACATCCAGTTGGAGAATGTCTTAATTCTGTGAACAGGTTCTTATCACATATACAAGAGAGAGCGAAAGAGAGAGGGATAAAGAGATACAGATGTGGCTAGATATGTATGATTCTTGCATGTATGTATATATATATATATATATATATATATATATATATATATATATATATATAGGGCTACCTGAGAAGACCGACAAGCCAAAACAATGACAATGAGATAACCGACACCAGAAGACCAACAGAGCAAATACCAGACAAGTGGAAATCCCGACAGTGACACAGAAAACACCGACATGCGAAACATGTGTGCTTGCATTCGAGCGCGACTGTGTAAGTGTGCAATAGTGACAGACTTTAGGGTTAGGGTGCGGGTAAGGTAAGTGTGTGATAGTGACGGACTTTAGGGTTAGGGTGCGGGTAAGGTAAGTGTGTGATAGTGACGGACCTTAGGGTTAGGGTTTGGGTTAAGGTTAGTGCATAAATAGTTGTGTATGTAAGGTTTAGTGTAGGTTTATGAGGTTTTTGGTGTGCTTGTGTTGTGTGTGTGTTTTTCGGAACAGCGAATTGTTTTTGTTTTGTTAATTATCGGGATTGTGCTTTGTCGGGCATGTCAACTTTCGTGTTTTTGCACTTTCATTCTTGTGGTGTCGGTGATCTCATTGTCAGCCTTTTGAGCTTTCGGTCTTATCAAGTAGACCCATAAATATATATATATATATATATATATATATATATATATATATATATATATATATAAAAAATATATAGAAAACATAACTGCATACACAAACACACACACACACACACACACACACACACACACACACACACACACACACACACACACAAACAGGTTAAAAAAATAAAATCTTCCTAAATGTTTCATAATTGCAAATTATCCCTGTGTTTCAGAAATGCAAGGCATACTGCACAGTCCCTTTCACAGCAGGACTGCAAAGTATGTTAGACGGAGTCTGCTTCAGAAGACTAACAAACCAAAAGAATGAATCCCAAAAGACTGAAAATTCAAAATACTGAACACATTTTTAATGTGGGGTGCAAACACCCCCTGGACACCTCATGTGTGGGGCTGGACCCCCCATGCCCCCTGCTAACTATATATGCCAACTTCAGGATCACGGAACAGTGGAGAAGGGGCAAATTTCATCATTCAATATTTTGAATTTTCAGTCTTTTAGGATTCAGTCTTTTGGTTTTTCAGTCTTCTGAAGCAGACCCATTAGACTCAAGTCATTCAGGGCTTCTGAACTGCTACAGAGGTACCAAAGCACTGGTCCAACTTATGGAGTTGCACACTTATCTTAGAAATATCACTTCCATATGAATAGTTTAGCAGAGTGATTAAAAAAATAGCTCTTCTGCAATGTTTAGGGAGAGAAGTGGAAAAAATGTACAGTATCTTTTGTTGGTCTACTACCATTCACTCCAATAGAAATGTCATGCATATGTGCTGTGTATTTGTGTGTGTGATGCATGTGTGTGTGTGTGTGTGTGTGTGTGTGTGTGTGTGTGTGTGTGTGTGTGTGTTTGTGCGTGTGTGTGCATATATGTGTGTGTTTGTGAGAGCTTGTATATGTTATGTGTGTGTAGGTATGTGTGTGCATGAACGCATATGCGGGTGTTTGTGTATGTTGTGTTTATGTGTGCATGTGTGTGTATATGTGTGCATGCGCATGGGTGTGTTAATGTGTATGTCCAAAAATATTGGCATGTGTTTGCATATGAAGGTGTTTGTGCAACTGCATGGCATGAGCTAGTAGGGGGAACACCAGTGTGGTTAATTTGAATAGAGCAGTGATCAGTTCAGATACATGACAATGAGCTTCTTAGTGCAGCTTTAGCATACCTGTGAATCACAGGTTACTGCTGTAGCACTATTGGACATTATAGCATTTTCCAAACAGTAAGGGTGATGTTAATTTTCTGAGCCCAGGCTACAGCTGTAAAATGTTCATTTCTTCATCAATGTACAATTAACTAGTCTGGAAGCCACCAATATCTGAACCACAAACCAGCAGATGGACACAGCTGTAATCATAGATTCATACATATTCTAATAGTTCTGAGCCATATAACCATTCACACCTTGTCAGTACTCTCCTTCATTGCACATTGTGGATATTCATCCACTCACCTAGCTGTGTTTAAAGGAAGGTAATAATTCAGAAAGTTTAACATGCAAGGTAATATTTAAATGTTTGTGAAGATTTAGGTTCACATTTCTAGTATTGGCAGAGATATTGAACTTTTATTGATATAGGATATCCAGGACAACAGGGTCACTAAAAGCATGGTCAGTTATGAGATTTTACTTCAAATGTATACAGACACAGCATAAAGAGGTAGAGCTTCCAGCCTCTCTTGGTATGTCAGGCAGCTTAGACCTTTGATGTTTTTTGGTTAGGAACTCTTGGGGGTCTTTCTAACTATTTGATATGTTCAGTGAGACATTCTGAAGAAGACATTGTATTCAACTACTGCTCTCCTTAATGCCAAATATAATGGAGTGATTGCCTCTTTAGACATTGATATTTGTTTGGCAAATGGCTGTGTTAAATATATGGATTTCCTGGCAACCATTGTCATGTGACAGTCAAAAATCAGGGCATTACCAACCCAAATTTGTAGGTTCCCTGAGTACATTTTCTTTTTATGTTGGTGTGTTGTCTATACAGTATTAGGGGTTGTCTACTAAAAGTGATGATGCTACACATTTTAGCATTAAGCTTGAGTCTGTTTTTAGTGCACCAAAAGATTACTTGGGATCAAGCTTAACTCTAAAATGTGTAGCACATGTAGATTATGCAGATGGTCGACAGGTGTGTAAGATCACACAATCTTGATGTTAGTGAATATTTCCCTCCCTTGCTTTTTTACGATGTTGGAGTTAGTATATATAATTAGCAGGGGGTATGGGGGTAATCTGAAAAAAATTACGTTTTTTTTTTCTTTTAAATTTTGCATGTGCTGAAGTTGTTTGCATGTGTCATATGTGTTGACATATTGCGGTCAGCATTTGGGATGCTGACATTTTTGTTTGTCAAAGAAAAGCAGAATCGTGTGTGTGATATATATATATATATATATATATATATATATATATATATATATATATATATATATATATATACATATATACATATATACATATATATATATATATATATATATATATATATATATATACACACATACACACACACACACACACACACAAACATGCACACACTGTTATGTCTGAGTCTGTCTAAATATAAACCTGCTCACATCAAATGCACAATATTAAACCAGCCTTTAAGGCCTTAGCATTCTAAATAGATTAATATTTTAATAAGTAACATAAAAAAGAAAAATTAAGTCCTTTGCTTTAAGTATCTGTCACTTTTCTGTAGTCTTATTGTTTAGGAAACATTAAGATCTTATAAAGTCATTAACATTCCTGGGTTGAGGGTTGTGTTTTAAACACTTAAAACTGGCATTGCAGTTATCTTTTGTTTCTGTACCATAAGAACACAATGTCCTTAATGCTAATGTTTTGGCCATCTCTGAGCGGTTTAAAAATGTCACATAAGCTGAAGGAAGAAAAATACATATTGATCCATGTATTGATTTGTTTACTCATTTCCTGGATTGGCAAGTAAAAATCTAAAACAAATGTTAACAATTTGAACTTTTGCACAATAGGATTGAAAATAATGCATAGCTAATACTGCCAGTGCAGAAGGTCAGAGCTCATTCAGTAATTGCAATTAGCTTCATCCTACCCCATTTTGTTATAAGGAAAGATCTGTAGCTACATAAGGTATATATTCTCATATCATGGATTAATATACTTACAAGTGAGGAACAATGTTTTTTTTGTTCTCATCTTTCTCAAGCTATTGTTGTGGGACACTTGGCTTATGTGCCATACCCCTTGACTGTTGTAAAATAATGACCCCACTTTTTTCCTGCATTACTTCTTATGTGCTTCATTGGGTTTAGGAGAAGACCCCACCAAATAGTCCTTACCTTCATTCTACATTTAGTCACTAGTGTGCAGCTGCACAGAATTCCGTATCTCATCATTTCCGATCTACAGATACCTACTGGCATTCCTTTTACTAAGTGTAGCTGCTGTCTTCAGATGAGATGATTGTTCCTTTCCTATGGTATTGTTTGCCTTTCCATTGCAATCAAAAACAGATAAATATGTTGCTTAATCTGTCAACACTGGTGTGGAGTCCTAGTCCCAGTGCTCATTACAGATCTCCTTAAATGCATCTCTGCACAGCACACTTTACCTCAAGGAAGCACAAACACAAAGCAAGTTGCAGACTGTAAATTTTACTGTTGGAATCAGTAGCTATGCTTTGTGAAAATAAGGTACCTAGCATACTTAAATTAAATTAAACTTTTAACAGTCCCACCATCTTCCTTCCTCGGTTTGACAACAAACTTAAAATATGGTCTTCTGCTGACCCTCCCATTTTATATCCAGCAAAGCCATTCTTGTATACTTGTACTTTATTATTATATCACATTGCAGTAAAGAAGATATTAGAGCTTTTTCTCAACATGGGTGTTATTTCATAGTGGCAGTGCACCATTCATTAAGGCCTGTACATCTCATAATAGCATACAGAAATGTTTTTCTGATTCAGGAAATAATGGTGTACAGTGAATTAGAACACTATAAATATAAATATATATTTGTGTAATACTATCTAATAAGAATCAAGTACAATTTCCCTTAAGAAAACACAGAGACCATAGTTAGTCCGGGGCTGGTTTCTCCTTCTTTCTCCAGATCTCAAATAAGACTCCCCACTGCCAAATCTATAGAGTTGAGATCTCAGCTGAGTGGCCAAGCCAAGACTTCCTGCACCCTGTCTGTCCAACCAGTGCTTCATGTCCCTGCCCAGGTAGCTGACACACATACTCTTTGAGGTTTGATTTATACACACACACACAGACACACATGGGAAAGGCTGACACAGATTGACTAGCTATGCCCCCTGTTGCCCAGACTAAAAGGTAGTTATCACTTCCACCAGCCGACTACTTGTCAGTTACTTTAAGGCCCTTAACAAAGGGTGTACTATCTTACTGTGTAATGTTACTATTAATACAAATGGTAGTTTGACCAAGAGCAAGGTTATTAGGAGTGGCCTACATAGTGTCACCAAATAAATATGCAAGTTCTCTCAGAACTTAAATATCTCTACACAGCCACAATGAAATGTTTAAATATATTTAATAATAAATAATAAAAAAGGCAATACTAAATATATATTCACATTGACATCAGAGTTCAAAACCTCAGGAAATATTTAAAACAACATTGAAGGACAGTCTAAAATAAATAGAGAAAAATACCTAAACTAAGCTTTGCTATATTCCTGGCTGTATCTAAGAGAGTTACTATACCCTAGATGCCCTAGTTAACTTACTTAAGAGCAAGGCAGATGTGGTGAATGGATCTTCTAGTTGATGTCAGCTCTAAGACAGAATATAGAATGCCGTGTCTCTCACAGAGATTTCTCAAATTAATATTTCAAATATTACTGGTGGGCTAGCTTGCAGAATGACATAATTTCTTGTCATCTGACTTCCAGGCTCCAGGCCCAAAACAACCACTGATGGCAGCTGGTAGCATCTACCTGTGAAAATACATAGAAAAGGGCTTTTCCTCAGATCTTTGGCAGATGCTGGAAGTCATAAAACAATAAAACACTTCCAAGACAATACAGAAAGTTCCTTAGTATAGACATTCTGTCTGTAGCTGCCATAAAGTAATTTAATTTCAGATATTTTTCTGAAGTTAACCTCCTGTATTTCAGTTTCCACTGTTAAAATATATACATTTCTGTTCATCTCCATCAGGGCACACTGTGGATACAGCTTTAAGCTTAGTACTTTACAAAATATCTTTTCAACACACACTTCTGCACCAGCAGTTTGATATAAACATGACACACAGTTCTAATACATTTGTAAAACAAACATATTATAGAGATCATGATGATAATCACAAATGGCATATTATTATTTACAAAATTACAGATAGCTGCACTAACAGTATCTCCCTGTGTCACACTCCTTCCCCCTTGAAGACTCAAGCTAGTTTCTCAAGTGACCCTTGAGAAACATTGCTCGAAAGGGATGAGCCTATTTGGGAATAGCTTACCCCTTTCTTTGTCTTGAGACCCTACTTACCTTTGCATTGCTGACCCCAGTACAGTGCTGCACTCTCCTATCATATTCCTGCAACCATAAGCTCCACCATAGTAACTTGGGATTTTGCTGGCTGGGTCCCTGTAGCCTTAGATACCCTCAGACTCCTCCTGCCTTCTACTGCAAATACTTAGCACCAGGGCCTCCCTATCATGGTAAGGTTTCATCATATTCACATGGTACAGTTTGTGCACCTGCCTCCTGCCTAGCACTGACCTTCCTTACCACTTTGAAGAGTCCCTCTCAAGCTGCCTGCCCCTTGTTTTGTCTGACAGGAATGAGAATCACAACCTGCTGCCCTACAGCATACTCTCTAGTTCAATCATTCCTGTCATACCAGACCTTTTTCTGCTTTTGGGCTCCTGCCAGGTTCTCCTTGGCCACGCCCATGAGTTTCCTGAGCCTTGTCCTGAGGTTTAAGACATATGCCACAATAGACTCCTTGTAGGATTCATACTCACCTTCCCACTCATGTTGAATCAAATCTAGAGGTCCCCTCACCCTAGGGCCATACAGCAACTCAAAGGGTGAAAAGCCTGTGGATTCCTGGGGCGCATCTCCATAGGCAAACAACAGATAGAGCAAATATCTGTCCCATTCCCTCTTGAACTGGTCTGCAAATGCCTGTAGCATGGTCTTTAGTGTAGAGTTTAACCTTTTCACCAGACCAATTAGTTTGGGGGTGATAGGGAGTGATCTTTAGGTGTTTAACCCCACAGCATTCCCACAGACAAGCCAGAAGGTCTGACATGAAATTGGTGCCTCTGTCAGTCAGTATTTCTTTTGGGAAATCTACCCTGCTGAAAATCTCTAACAAAGCATTTACCACCTTTCCTGCCTCAAAGGAAAATAGAGCCACTGCCTCAGGGTATATGGTAGCATAATCTGCTACCACTAGACTATACTTCTTCCCTGTGGAACTAGGGGCACTCAGAGGCCCTACACTATCCATAGCTACCCTCTGAAATGACTCCTCAATCACAGGCAAAGGTACCAAAAGTGCTTTCTCCTTGTCTCCTGACTTGCCTACTTTTTGGCACTGCTCACGGGTCCTGCAGTATCCTATTACATCCCTGGAAATCCCAGACCAATAAAAGTTCTGTGTAATATGTCTCTCAGTATGCTTTATGCCCATATGACTTGGAAAGGGAATGTCATGGGCTATTGAAGTGCCAGACTGTACACTATGGGCATTACCAACAACTGTATTCTCTCACCTTCTAGCCCCCCTCCGGGGTCCACTCTCTATACAGTATACAGATTCCCCCTTTCCTTGAGAATCAAGTGTCTCACTGGCTACCTCCCTCAAGTCTTGTAATGTAGGGTCTGAGAGCTGAGCCTGTCTCAACTCTCTCTTTGTAACCCTTCCCAGCTCCCCTTCCACAGAAAGCCTGGTATCCTCTGACAGCTGTGCCTCACTGTCAGCCTGGGTGCTACTACTCACCTCTGCCCTTGTAGTCATTTTGTCCAAGGGAACATCAGTACCCACAAGCAGCTGTGGCTCACCTTCAGTCTCATTGCTTCTGGGTAGCTCTCTCCCTGAAGTAACCACCTCATCAGTACTGGCTGCAAGTGTGCAGTCTGTGTGGGTCTCCCCCCAAGCTACTAGACCCACATGCTTGTCTCCAAGCCTGACTGCATGTAACTGCATGCACACAAGGTACTGCATTATCAAAATCATTCCCTATCAGAACATCTGCAGGGATATCCTCAAACACACCTACTTGCTTGCTTCCTTTTCCACCCTCCCAGTCAAGATGAACACTAGCCAAAGTATTAGGAATGGGATCCCTCCTAATTCTCTGATTAGATTAGACTTCTCAAGCTAGTAGTGCTCCTCTTTAACCATTGCAGGTTTCACAATGGTTATGTCAAAGGCTGTACCTCTCTTAGCAGTGGCCTGTTTTCCATCTACTAAGATAGGATAGAACCTCTTGTGGTAGTTTGACACCCTTGCTGTCTCCAGACAACTTACTGCTGGTATTCTGGCATTCCCACTTACTGGCTCTGCCACCTTTAGTTCCCAACCTTGCCTCCATGGACATCTCTATGTTACATGGCCTCACTGGTTACATTTAAAACATGTAACCCTTGATCCTGGCCATGTGCCTGAACTAGTGACTTCCCCTGTTACTGGCAGACTCTGTTTGGGCAGTTTAGTCTGCCCACTGTGGGTTCCCTTAGACCCATGAGCAGCACTGGTTATTCCTTTCCTGTGCAGTGATGTCCTGCTTGCTAGGTATAGGTCTCCCTTTTTCCCTAACTCATCTGTGGTTTTACATTCTCTATCTGCTAACCAGATTCTCATGTCCTCAGGCAAACTGCTAAGGGCTTGTTCCCTCACCAAAAGGTCTGCCAGCCCTTCAAAAGTGGTGACCTGAAACCCACTCACCCATCCATGAAATAAGTGCTTAACTCAGCAATATATTTACACACACTTTCATCTGCCTTGTGTCTATGCTCACAATTTATTTTCTATAAGCTTCAGGTGTTAACTTAAAACACTCTAATAAACAAATTTTAACAGTATTATAATTTAAGCAATCGGTATCAGACAATTTAGAAACAGCAGTTACAGCTTTACTATGGAGTAAGAGGGGGCCAGGAACCATACCCAGAGCCCTTGGTCAGCATTATACTGTTTACAAACCCTTTCAAACATATGAATAAAACTATCAAAATTATCCCCCTCTGTAAATTGTAATAGAAATGTTCTGACCTTTGTTGCTTCTGGGGTTCAGTTATTCCCTTCCCCATTACCACCATCACCCTGGTGAAAAGTCAGCATCTCCTTTACATGTTGCGTCTGCCTCTCATTTTCATTAGCTTCCAGACCTCTCAGTCTCCCTGCTGATTCTAATTCCATTTGTTTCTGTTTCTCCTTTTCTTCAGCCTCCAAACACCGCAGTCTCTCTAATGATTCTATTAATAAATGTTTGGCCTCCAGTTCAAGTTTCTTTAACTCCAGATGGATTTTTATGTCCTCTGAGGAAAGTTGAACTGTCCACTTTCGGAGAGTTGTACATCCCCAAGGCCAGTCTGGTTGTCCTCCTGGTTGCTGGTCTGTGATGCAGCTGTGACTAAGGTTGCAATCATTTCTGCTTTAGTCAGGTTGGCATGCACTAGTCTTTTGGCTTGGCCCAACTCAGCCAAATGGCTCCTTGTCAGCTTGCAATACTCCTCTGCTGACATCCTTGCCTGCTCTCCCTGACTAACTAAACTAACAAAATAAATAAATAAATAAATAAAATTATTGTGATATGAAACTCTGAATGTCTACCATGTGGATGCTTGAGAGTACAAACACCTTCTGTACTGACCACTGTTTACAGGCTACAGGAGTTCAATATCCACACCACTGAATCCCAGTAAGTAATGTGGTGATCCCACCACTACCAACCAATAAATGCAACATCCCCCACTGCTGCCAGTGGTGAGGATTGGTGCTCCTTGATTACTGCACCAGTGTTGGGTTGTCACAGTACATATGAAACAAAATATAGGAATTAAGGAAAATTAGATGCAGTTGACAAGAGAGCAAACTGATGAAGATACTATGGAAATTAAAGTTATATTGCAATACTGAAAAAATTAACAGATACTTTAAAATACATGTTTGCATAAGTGCACTAAGTACTGTACAGTAAAAAATATACCTCAGATGATTGCTGTTATTATACAAAGGATGATTAGTAAAATAAGGAATGTATGTGGTTGGTATCTGTCTATCCATCCATCTAATCTGTCTATGCTTTTCTCTCTCTCTCTCTGTAGATATATATATATATATATATATATATATATATATATATATATATAAACATATTTAAGACTGGTGAAGTGACTGCTGATTGCTAGGGAAAACAAGAACAAACATTATTCGCTGTTGAAAAATAAGAGAAATAATAGTAGGATCAGTTCAGACTAAAATGGCCAAATATTCTGGAAGTTCAAAGCAGCAGGCACAGGCAACAGAAAGTGATAAACTCTAGTGACCGATATTAAAATTACATAAAAATAAATAAATAAATAAAACATAACAATACCAAATCAAGGAACAACTGGGAACAGCAGTGTTGTGATAAAAGATATATGTTGCAGGACAAAATTTATCTTGAAAAAGTTAATAACATTTAAGAAAATTTAGGAACTCAAAAGCCCATAGTCAGATTCTGTCATAAATGAGATGTTCAATGTTATCCCAGATGACTAGGTTAATATTCTTAGTCATTGTTTACAAAACAATGTAATTTTTTGCAGATATAATCATGGAAAGGGACACAATCACATAACTGCATATCAGCTTCTCACCCATTCATTTCTGAGTTGTGAGGAATCCCACATATAAAAGCATATGGAGGTGCCAATGGGTATTAAGATGCTTTTTGCTCTGGCTGACATCCTGGAAAAGATAGCATTTTTGTGAATGTCCTCATCCCCGCCAAAGGGTGGAAAGATCGGCTAACCACATTACCAGAGGAACTCATAATGCCCTCCACTTGCAAGCACATGTTCCCATGTGCTCAATATTGATGGCTATCAGCAGATGGCGACTTGATAAGCCATAAGCCTGCTCCAGGATGAACACTGCAATGCCACAACTTCATGGATGTATTGTGATTGTGTACATCCTGCCCTGTCATACCCTCCCTCCTAAGCTAGGCATGTTCATCCTCCCCAGCCATCACTGTAAAGCAGCCAAGCCACTAATCTGACTCAGCCACATGAGCTGTAATCAGAATGTAATTCATCTATACCACTGGCATGGACTAAGTGCAGAAAAATCACTTAGGACCCTATTCACCCTATTAATACAGTGCACAACTACACAGGGTTCTTGCACATTCAAACCATCTATGAGTGCCCAGTGCAATTCAGAAAGGGACTTGTGCAAAATGTAGCAGTTATAAATGGTTTGCTATTAAATGACTGAAAATCAAAAGACTGAATCCCAAAAAGACTTAAAATTTAAAATACTGAATACAGTTAATGAAAGAGGCAAGCCCCCTACTCCCCTCATGTGGGGGGGGCTGTGCCCCCCACAGTCCCTGCTATCTATATATACCAACTCCAAGATCGCACCACTGTGGAGAAGGGGCAAATTCCATCATTCGGTATTTTGAATTTTCAGACTTTTTGGGATACAGTCTTTTGATTTTCAGTCATTTGATAGTAAACCGTTATAAACACATCTGCATACTTGTGGGATCCAGATGTGTTGGTGGCATGGAAATGGAGATCTACACAATAGAACATGATTCATAAACCTATGATCTGTGTACTGTACTGTGGATTACAAACACAGGATTATGGGTATATAGCCACGTATGAACTACATGAGACACTGTAATGTGACACACAGTATGCTACAGATGTGCTGCTCATTGCAACATAGTGCAGCAATTACATCAGTGTTACATTAAAGCATTGAGTAAAAGCAGGGCATTCAATAAAGGAATGCAGTGACACATTCCGAAACAGAGTATGATGCCTACAAGTATAACAATCCAACCTCATTTGTTATACAAATCACTGTGATGACATCATCCACCCATCAATAAATGTGGCAATACTTCCAGGTAACCATATCAGCAGGTTATGATAATATGATATGATTTTCTCTTGCATAGCACACAATGGTGTACATTGAGCACCAATATGCATTTCAGACACATTGGGCAGGATTCATGAATACCTACACTTAGTGCTGCTATTGAGTGCATGAGATGCACATGATAGCACGATTTGGTATTCATTAAACTGCCCTGCACTAAAAACAAGAATATGTTTTCTATTCTAACTCTTCTCTGTCTCATATCACCTACTTAGAGGCGATCTCTGCTTGGTTTGCAAAGCCATGTCTGACCCAGCTCTGTTAGAAATACTACATCTAAAGAAATCCCAATCCCTCTGCACTACATGCTTCAGAGACCTCAACTTCATTACCACAATCAACAGAACATGCTGGAGGGACAGGTTCATAACCCAGAGACTGTCCATGCTATGGAATAGAATTCCCATACATGTCAAGCAGAGCACCCCACTGATCTTCTTCAAGATAAATCTTGATGAGTGGATGGGAAATAGAAAATTCACCCCAGGGATCACTCTAGTGGCTTTACTCGACAGAGGGACTGGGAACTAAGGTTGGGTGGCATGATGCCACGGTAATCCTATGGGCTAGGCTTGTAAAGCCTCCAGGGCCATTAGCCTACTACACATCTATGAACCTATGACCTTTGTGGCAGAATAAGCTAATGAAGGCATATGCAGCTGAATTATATGCAAACTGATCAATCCAACATGGCAGAATTTTCATGAACATATAAACTGATCATGTACGCTCACTCATTGTTCCCTTTTGCCTAAAATCCAAAACTCTTTGGAATACAGGCATGATTGAACTTAGAAAAATGCTAGGGGTTGCTGCTGCCATCATTAACCTGTAAGTGCAACAGGCTTTAATTCAAGGTGATGCTGTCAGACCTTGGCCAAGAAAAAGAAGGGTGTTTTGACTGCATGACTCAGAAATTGTAGACTGATGCAGGGTAGACATGAAAACACTAAAGGAAATATGCAACCTCAGCTGCCCTTACCTGAGTCTTGAGGAAAATCATGAAGAACCCATCCTAGTGGAAACAAACCCCAGGAGTCATGAAGCTCAGCGCAAGGACAGCGTTAGCCTTGCATCGAACATGCGGCGTAGAGATGGCACAGCAGCACCATATACATATTAATGAAGGCACGCTGCTGTAACGGCCACATGCATAGGAAACGTGTACAAGTGCAGGGGGTGTGTACAAGTGCTGCACGGAGGGTGAACATGTCGGCTGCAGATGCGCAACCTAAAATGCTGAGTAGTACAGCCTGCCTCTAATAGTAATCACTCCTGTCAGTGTCCATGGATACTGAAATGTATGCAAAGCATACAAGACATCATTGCGAACACTACAATAAGAAGTAAACACAAAGGCACGTAGCTGAAAATTGAGTCCTCATCTCTTGAACAAAGATATTTAAAACCCTGTGTCTGTATTCCATTGTAGTGTCACTAGTTATACCAAGTGGAAGCAAAATGCATCGTGTTAGCGCACTACCAATTGCCAAGCCTAGCCCAATGGTTTGGGTTACCACCTGTCCTACATTGTGAGGGACAGTCCCCCTCTAGGCAAGTGTGTCCATACCAAAATCATAATAAATGTGAAATGTCCTGCGATAGTAGGACATAATTATGTCCCATATGTTATGTAATAGTCCCATACAGTACGTATGTCCGTATATAAAATACCTATATGTTACAAGAAACAGAATAAGCAAATAAACGAAACAGAATAAGCAGCTACACCACTACAAGAATAAAAGCTTATATGTAGGCATGAAACTAAAGTACTATCCTTAGTAATGACCATGGGTATGTGTTGGCCTGTAAACTCAGATGTGTGCCACAAAAATGTCCCATCCAGGTCATATGAAAAGGTGGCAACCCTACCAATGGTCAGAGCATTCACCCAATATCTGTCCATTCGCGGTCCAAGTCATCCTTGTCAGGACAGCCCATAGATGAACAGGTATTACCCGGGTCTACCTACCATGTCATGAAAGATAAGTATTTGCGAGTACCTATGTGCATGAAGTACAGCATGTGGATGATCTGAAATGTTAGTGTAGCCCTCACAACCATATTGGTCCCAGAGATATGTAGTGTACGCAATATGTTCCATTGACTGTGCCATGGGCCATCAACTAGAGAAGGGATGAATGTTGTTTGTGGAATATGGGGGTGGGGGGTAATGGGTAATGTAATAATTCACCAAGGGGAGACTGGTTTGGATGCACAATAGGTGAACTGGAGGTCTACGAGGGAGCAGTGCGTGAATCAGGAAGATAACCAAAGAACAAATATACACATCCGCAATACAATCCCACAAACATGTGAACATTAAAATGTGCAATACACATGCACAGAAACATTACTAGCACATACCCACATAATGGTCTGGCCTGAACTGAGCCATTCAACCCCAACACACCTGGATACATAATTGAATACCCATCATCTCCTTCACGGCAAACCTCCCCCTTCCTGAACGTCCAGCAAAGCCAGCCATACTCGAGCTGCTAGATAGGTGCAGCCATATCTGCACAGTGACCCCTACCCATATCTAGTAGGCAGTCTCACCCTAGGCAGTCTCAGGATTGCAAACTATTTATCCCTTGCATGTATAACCCTACCTTCAGCCGTAAAGCAAAGATGGTCATCGGTCCCCACAATTTTTGGATATCCCTCATGGGATATGTAACTGTTCTAAACATTAGACTTGGTGTCATGACACGATGTCCAGTCCTGCATACATCTGGACACAAGTTGTATGAACAGTAGTTGTATGAGCAGTAGTTGTCCACAAGACTGCTCAGCCTCCAGTCAGTCCACTAGAACCTATAACCCGGGATTAAACACCTGACTGTGATGCACGTCTGCCCATGTGCAATATCGGGAATATATACCTTACACATTCACATAGTGGCAGTTGGATATAGGGTGCTTAAGGCACTGTAAAGCAGACATAAGTAGGGTTACCACCTGCCCCACCTTATGAGGGGACAGTCCTTTTTTGGGCAGTTGTGTCCAGACCAAATATAATACAATGGCAAATGTCCTGTGATTGTAGGAAATATGTCCCATATTTCATGTAACAGTTGCATAAAACAGTTATTTATGCAAAATACTCAAAGTTACAAGAAACAGATTAAGCAAACAAACTGCTACAAGAATAAGTGTTCATTTAGGCAAATACATAAAGTTCTAACCTTTGTACTGACCATGGGTATGTGTCGGCCTGTAAAAGCTGATGTGTGTCCCGAAAATGTCCCGCTTTGGCCATATGAAAAGGTGGTAACCCGAGAAGTAAGCGGGTATGCAAGCATGTATGCATGACGGTAGGTGGCGTTGATTCAACAGTATGGGAAATGTAAATGAGCATGTAGGTGTATATGCATGTGTATGTACAGACCAATATATATACACACACACACACACTTATACAGATATCTATATATATATATATATATATAGGTTCATAGGTTCATAGGTTTATACTAGGCTATCTGCCCTAAGGCATTTATAAGCCTAGCCCAAATTTTTGTGGCTTACGCCACCCCTTATATGAAAAAATACTGTGCCCATTAGTTTGTTGTGCCTCTGTCCAGCAGTGACACAGATATGATTCCCGGGGTAAACCTACGATCTCCCATCCACAGGTCTAGATTTCTCTTGAACAGAGTCAGCGAGGTGCTCTGCCTCACATGGACCGGGATTTTATTCCACAGCATAGGGAGTCTCTGAGTGATAAATCTATCCCTCCAGCACGTCCTATTTATAGCCGTGCTAAGGTTTAAGTCGCTTGCTCTAGTGGTTTTGGTGGATTTGGATTTTTGAGGTGGAGCATGTCCATTAATTCCAGGTTGGACATGGCCTTGTATGTCAGGCACATGTCACCTCTGAGCAGACGGTATGCGACTGAATAGAGCTGGAGTTTCTTCAATCTGGCAGCATATGACAGATTTTGGAGTCCCTTTATCCTTTTGGTGAGGAACTTTTGGGGTCTCTCCAATTGCTGCAGATGTCGGGTGAGATACACCCCGAATGGGGCATTGTACTCGATCATTGGTCTGATAAGTGAAGAGTACAGTGGAACAATGACCTCACTAGATCTGGATGTGAATCCCTTCATGATCAGGTGGGCAATGTAGAAGGTCTTTCTAACCACTTTAGCAATGTGAGTGTCAAAAGAAAGGCCACTGTCAACCTGGGTCCCCAGATCCCTGATAACCTCTTCTGTGCTTAGTGGATTGCCACCTATATGGTAGCTTGGGGTTACCTTGTTTTTCCCGAAGGGTATGACTATACATTTTTTGGCGTTTAACTTCAGGCCATGGCTCTGGCACCAGCTATCTGTTTCCGTGAGTCCCTTCTGAAGGATATCCATGACCGATGCACTTTCCACTATGGCGCCCAGTTTGCAGTCGTCTGCAAACTTTGTCAGCCAAAGTCCTCCCATGTTGGCCTGTACTTCTGAGAAGTAGATGCCAAACAATAGGGGGCCAAGGACCGAGCCCTGTGGGACACCACTTGTGACCGGCTTGGAGTCTGACACAGCGCCAGCAACTCTAACCCTGTGGGTTCTGTCCTTAAGCCAGTTTGCAACCCATCTTGTGACATATGGGTTTACATTTAAGCTGGTAAGTTTTTCTACAACACCAGTGGGGTATTGTGTGAAAGCCTTTGCAAGGTCAAGGTAGGCTGTATGGACTGCCTTTCCTCATCAATGGCCTTGGTGACTGTTTGAAGAAGTCGACCAAGTTCAAAGGCATGATCTTCCCTTGACAAAGCCAAACTGGGTCGGGTCCAATGTCTGCAAGTCCCTATATCTTTGTTTATGAGCTCCATTATGATCCTCTCCATAGCTTTGCAGACTAGACTTGTTAAGCTTATGGGGCGGTAATTACCAGGGTCCGTGAGGCGCCTTTGTGGAGTGGGACCACAGTTGCCGTACACCACTCCTTGGGCACGTATCCTGTGGTAAGGCTGAGATTAAACAGCTGCCTTATGTGCGGGTTTAATTCCTCATTTAGCTCGTGTAGCACACAGCTGGGGACACCATGTGGTCCCATTGATGCTGTGTTTTTAGCTTTAGAGAGAGCAGCTTTCACCTGCGCATTTGAGATGTTCGGGAGGCTACACTCGGCTGGGATAGTTATCTCTCCTTTAGGGAGAGGGGTGAAGTTTGCACTGAACCTGTCTGCCAGTATGTTGGCAATGTCTGTGGGTTCAGTGATTTTTGTATCATTTTGGACTAATTCTGAGCATATCTGGGAGTTTCCACCCAGGTTCTATATCTATATCTATATCTATATCTATATATATATATATATATATATATATATATATATATATATATATATATATATATATAATATATTTATAAATATATGTAGATATGAAGAATGAACATGGTCACAATATAGGAAATCCCCATAATAGTTAGTGCTGTTATATATCAGGATGGCCATAGGTGAGCACACCTCTGCATCCCCAACCACAGGTAGGATGCTAAAAGTGGAATGAACGATCTCCACTTGCTAAGTTTGACTTTCAGCTCGGTACAAGGCAGTCCCGGTCCCCAGTTAGACAAGCCTAAACCCAGAAGACCATATGAACACCCTGAACACACATATGTGCCAGGACTATAGGCTTTGGAGGTCTGAATATCCTCGGAGTGAGTCAACATGTGGCACGAGTCCAGAGCAGTAGGGCATAGGGAATGGTGCATATGTAGTAGTGTGTTTTTCTCAGTGGGTAAATGCATGCCTGCAGTGTAAGTGAAGTGATGACGCATGTGTTCAGGTAAAAATGCACCATGGGTATACATATAAATGAGGCAGAACACCAATAGTGTAGTGGTAAGAGCATCTGCCTAACGAAAAGGCATTCACGGTTCAAAGTCGGCAATAGCACATATCATTTTCCTTGTGGAATGAATGTTGCTCTGCTGTAAAGCAAACATTTAAACATGTAAAGGTGAATGTGTGTGTTGCATGGGACTATTAACCAGATCCTTTTAATCAAAGTGGTATTGTCATAATGCATAAGGCACAAATAAGCGACAGTAAACATATGTAATGCACTGAAAGCATAGACGATTGGGCCTGTGCAGGTGTAAGCAGCTCCCAGCATAGGAAATGTATGCTTGTATGTACAGATTTAATATACATATATATATATATATATATATATATATATATATATATATTTATACACACACACACACACACACACACACACATATGTGTGTATAGATATACATCTACATACATGGGGAAAAAAAAAAAAAATATATATATATATATATATATATATATATATATATATAAAGAATGGACGTTGTAACAGTAAAGCATACACAAGGGATGTGAAGGGAATCAAGAGCAATGTTGGTATTATACAATGCTTTCAGCATATGTCATAAAAAGCTGCCCAGGAGTGAGCAGAGCACCGTTACTCACACCACAGGCAGGGCTTTACCAGTGGGAGTAACATCGTTGAAATACTAGGTCTACTTTACACACAGATGGAATGTAGTCCAATGCTGGGACCTCCAAAAATTGGAAAGCGCAAATGGCCTTATTCCATAACACCAGGAAAGACACGTATGTGCAAATATATATATATCCCTGTTTGGCATTGTTAAGGCCAGACCATGCCTCCTAAACCTGGTGGACATCTTAGAGACAGTTACCAAGGCATTAGGTGAGGGTAAGGAGGTCCACACAGCCTACCTAGATCTCTCATAGGCTTTCAACAACATTCCTCCTTCTGGTATTATCAACATACCCATCCGCCTGAACAGTAACCTCTATGTCATGTGATGGTTTGCAAAGTGGCTCATGGACAGAACCCACACAATGGGAGTTGCATACCTTAGGTCTGACTGTATACCAGTTACAACTGGCGTCCCCCAGGGCTCAGTCCTAGGACCCCTCATGTTCGGTATATACTTCTCTGACATACAGACAAGCACAGGAGGGCTTTGGCTGCAAAGGTTTGCAGACGACTACAAACTAGGGGACATAATTGTTTCCCCAGCTGTTACAGACACCCTCTGGAAGGGTCGCACTGAGACAGATACCTGGTGTTAATATCATGGTGTCAAGCAGAATGCTTAAAAGTGCATAGTCATCCCCTTTGGATATAATTAATTACCCACGGACTACCACATAGGTGCTAGTCCCCTACATACAGAAAAGGTAATAAGGGATCCAGAAACCCCAGTAGATAGTAATCTCTCCTTTGATACCCATAATGACAAGATGGTTAGAATATCTTTCTACATGGCCCCCCTAATCTCTAATAGGTTCGCATCCAGATCAGAGGGGCCATTGTGACTCTACACACGTCATATTAGACCCATTAAAAGGATACAACACCCCATTTGGGATATACCTTACAAGACAACTGCAACAGCTTGGAAGACCACACCAGTAAGTCTTGTCTTAATTTCTCAGGTGGAAAACCAGGATAACCTTGTATCAGTAGGCTACTGTGGTATAGTTTAAATAAACACACAGTATGTTTTGTATGTGTGTTTCAATTATGTTTTGCATTGTGGGATATTGTGCCAATAACTGTGTAATGTACAGTATTGTAGGCAGATATGTATTACAAGCTGAAAAACCACAAAAAAATGCCACAGTGGAGCAAAGTACCAGTGGAAATAAAACAATAAAATCCAAAAGACTTTCAAAAATCCACAAGGTAAACCAAGGCAGATGTAATAAAAAACAGTTTAATGAACGGTAAGCGCTTTCATGCTCTCCTGAGCACTTCTTCAGACCATATAAAAATACAAATTCACATACACTGCTTATAAAATACATAGCATTTCAAACTAACCTATCTCAGAATAAAATCACTTAAATAGTCTTCGCCTTTTAAGAAAGGGTTTTAAAGGGACAGAGGTATTCAAACCTGGTGGTGTGTTGCTGCTTATAAAATACATAGCATTTCAAACTAAGATCTAAAGGAAAGGATAGGTGAGGATATATTAGCTATTAGGAAGAATGCTTTAACAAATGCCCTAGCCTGTCATGTGAGGGACACAGACTCTATACATACATATATGTTTAGAGTTTTAGAACAACTTAAGCCTGGCGGTAGACTGGGAGATCTTAATAACATTCTAGAACAGCATGAGAGCAGTTGGATTATTAGGCTACACAGCAACATACCACCAGGTTTGAATACCTCTATCCCTTTAAAACCATTTCATAAAAGGCAGAGACTATTTAAATGATTTTATTCTGTGATAGGTAAGTTTGAAATGCTATGTATTTTATAAGCAGTGTATGTGAATTTGTATTTTTATATGGTCTGAAGAAGTGCTCAGGAGAGCATGAAAGCGCTTACCGTTCATTAAACTGTTTTTTATTACATCTGCCTTGGTTTACCTTGTGGATTTTTGAAAGTCTTTTGGATTTTATTGTTTTATTTCCACTGGTACTTTGCTCCACTGTGGCATTTTTTTGTGTTTTTTCAGCTTCTAATACATATCTGCCTACAATACTGTACATTACACAGTTATTGGCACAATATCCCACAATGCAAAACATAATTGAAACACACATACAAAACATACTGTGTGCTTATTTAAACTATACCACAGTAGCCTACTGATACAAGGTTATCCTGGTTTTCCACCTGAGAAATTAAGACAAGACTTACTGTTTCAGAGCAGTCCTTGGTCAATTGTGATTGTTCTTAACACATACTTGTCTTGCTTTGGCTCATTAGCAGCAGTACAAAGAACTGCCTGCTCACACCCTTGTTCTCCCCTCCCCTTCCCTGTTTAATACCTTAAGACAATCCCAGAGTTAATAAATATTACCTGTGGCAGGCACCATTTGTAAAACTACAATCCACTCTGCTACAGGCCCCATGAAGGCTCAGTGTCTCTCAAGTAAGTGTTTTACAACTGTAAATGCCTATTTATGTTGAATTGTATTAGACATTTTACAACTGTATATGTTTATGTTGAATTGTGTTAGACATCTAATATGTTTTATGCTTTATTTTTGATGTTACTATGGCATGCACCAAGTTGTTACTAGTATAATAGTATGTATGGTCTATTTGCATAGCTGCACCTTGTTCACTAATGTTATTCATGTAATAGTGTTGTGTATAGACAGCTCATACTAGTGTCTAAATTATTTCTATAAGTTTGTGCTGTTACTGGTGGATAGAATCACATCAGAGAACCACGACAGATTGCTGCTCGCTATATTTTTATCTGTTGCTGCATAACTGTCTGGTTTTTGTTTTCTAATGTTCTTCCACTTGGCTCAGTATCTGTATATACTAAGTAGTGGTTCAGGACATTGCATGTGGTAGCTATTTGCTCAGTGTGTTTTTTATAATCTTTCTAATATTTATTTACCATCTCAAAAGTGCTTACTCCTCTCTGTACTCTTCTTTTGTAGACCTAACACCACTCTTAAGTATTCAACTCCGGTACCACCTTTAACATCCCTATAAGAAAAGTGCAGTCCGGGTCTGAACTGTCTGCAAACAGCTACAGTTAACTTTGAGTATGTGCCTAACTGTTTGAGCCAATCTTCATTTTCCCCTGGAGAGCACTGTGCTTTGGCTGTAAGCAGCACCCCCACCACCACACACACACACACACACACACACACACACACACACACACACACACACACACACACACACACACACACACACACACACAAACACACACACACACATCTTCCACTTTCTTTTATTCCTTTCTGTTAGCAAATAGTATCAATAACTGATCAATACTGTGTGTTTGTTTATTTAAACTATACCACGGTAGCCTACTGATACTAACACATACTTGTCTTGCTTTGGCTCATTAGCAGCAGTACAAAGAACTGCCTGCTCACACCCTTGTTCTCCCCTCCCCTTCCCTGTTTATTACCTCAAGACAATCCCAGAGTTAATAAATATTACCTGTGGCAGGCACCATTTGTAAAACTACAATCGACTCTGCTACAGGCCCCATGAAGGCTCAGTGTCTCTCCAGTAAGTGTTTTACAACTGTAAATGCCTATTTATGTTGAATTGTATTATACATTTTACAACTGTATATGTTTATGTTGAATTGTGTTAGACATCTAATATGTTTTATGCTTTATTTTTGATGTTACTATGGCATGCACCAAGTTGTTACTAGTATAATAGTATGTATGGTCTATTTGCATAGCTGCACCTTGTTCACTAATGTTATTCATGTAATAGGGTTGTGTGTAGACAGCTCATATTAGTGTCTAAATTATTTCTATAAGTTTGAGCTGTTACTGGTGGATAGAATCACATTAGAGAACCACGACAGATTGCTGCTCGCTATATTTTTATCTGTTGCTGCATAACTGTCTGGTTTTTGTTTTCTAATGTTCTTCCACTTGGCTCAGTATCTGCATATACTAAGTAGTGGTTCAGGACATTGCATGTGGTAGCTATTTGCTCAGTGTGTTTTTTTATAATCTTTATAATATATATTTACCATCTCAAAAGTGCTTACTCCTCTCTGTACTATTCTTTTCTAGACCTAACACCACTCTTAAATTCAACTCCGGTACCACCTTTAACATTCCTATAAGAAAAGTGCAGTCCGGGTCTGAACTGTCTGCAAAGAGCTACAGTTAACTTTGAGTATGTGTCTAAATGTTCGAGTCAATCTTCATTTTCCCCTGGAGAGCACTGTGCTTTGGCTGTAAGCAGCCTCCCCCCACCACCACAACACACACACACACACACACACACACACACACACACACACACACACACACACACACACACACACACACACACACACACACATCTTCCACTTTCTTTTATTCCCTTCTGTTAGCAAACAGTATCAATAACTGATCAATACTGTGTGTTTGTTTATTTAAACTATACCATAGTAGCCTACTGATACAAGGTTATCCTGGTTTTCCACCTGAAAAATTAAGACAAGACTTACAGTTTCAGAGCAGTCCTTGGTCAATTGTCATTGTTCTTAACACATACTTGTCTTGCTTTGGCTCATTAGCAGCAGTACAAAGAACTGCCTGCTCACACCCTTGTTCTCCCCTCCCCTTCCCTGTTTATTACCTTAAGACAATCCCAGAGTTAATAAATATTACCTGTGGCAGGCACCATTTGTAAAACTACAATCCACTCTGCTACAGGCCCCATGATGTCTCAGTGTCTCTACAGTAAGTGTTTTACAACTGTAAATGCCTATTTATGTTGAATTGTATTAGACATTTTATAATTGTATATGTTTATGTTGAATTGTGTTATGTTTTATGCTTTATTTTTGATGTTACTATGCATGCACCAAGTGTTTACTAGTATAATAGTATGTATGGTCTATTTGCATAGCTGCACCTTGTTCACTAATGTTATTCATGTAATAGTGTTGTGTGTAGACAGTTCATACTAGTGTCTAAATTATTTCTATAAGTTTGTGCTGTTACTGGTGGATAGAATCACAATAGAGAACCACGACAGATTGCTGCTCGCTATATTTTTATCTGTTGCTGCATAACTGTCTGGTTTTTGTTTTCTAATGTTCTTCCACTTGGCTCAGTATCTGCATATACTAAGTAGTGGTTCAGGACATTGCATGTGGTAGCTATTTGCTCAGTGTGTTTTTTATAATCTTTCTAATATATATTTACCATCTCAAAAGTGCTTACTCCTCTCTGTACTCTTCTTTTCTAGACCTAACACCACTCTTAAGTATTCAACTCCGGTACCACCTTTAACATTCCTATAAGAAAAGTGCAGTCCGGGTCTGAACTGTCTGCAAACAGCTACAGTTAACTTTGAGTATGTGTCTAACTGTTTGAGCCAATCTTCATTTTCCCCTGGAGAGCACTGTGCTTTGGCTGTAAGCAGCCCCCCCACCACCACCACCACCACCACACACACACACACACACACACACACACACACACACACACACACACACACACACACACATCTTCCACTTTCTCTTATACCTTCTGTTAGCAAATAATATCAATAACTGATCAATACTGTGTGTTTGTTTATTTAAACTATACCACAGTAGCCTACTGATACAAGGTTATCCTTGTTTTCCACCTGAGAAATTAAGACAAGACTTACAGTTTCAGAGCAGTCCTTGGTCAATTGTGATTGTTCTTAACACATACTTGTCTTGCTTTGGCTCATTAGCAGCAGTACAAAGAACTGCCTGCTCACACCCTTGTTCTCCCCTCGCCTTCCCTGTTTATTACCTTAAGACAATCCCAGAGTTAAAAAAATATTACCTGTGGCAGGCACCATTTGTAAAACTACAATCCACTTTGCTACAGGCCCCATGATGTCTCAGTGTCTCTACAGTAAGTGTTTTACAACTGTAAATGCCTATTTATGTTGAATTGTATTAGACATTTTACAACTGTATATGTTTATGTTGAATTGTGTTATGTTTTATGCTTTATTTTTGATGTTACTATGCATGCACCAAGTGTTTACTAGTATAATAGTATGTATGGTCTATTTGCATAGCTGCACCTTGTTCACTAATGTTATTCATGTAATAGTGTTGTGTGTAGACAGTTCATACTACTGTCTAAATTATTTCTATAAGTTTGTGCTGTTACTGGTTGATAGAATCGCATTGGAAAACCACGACAGATTGCTGCTCGCTATATTTTTTCTGTTGCTGCATAACTTTCTGGTTTTTGTTTTCTAATGTTCTTCCACTTGGCTCAGTATCTGCATATACTAAGTAGTGGTTCAGGACATTGCATGTGGTAGCTATTTGCTCAGTGTGTTTTTTATAATCTTTCTAATATATATTTACCATCTCAAAAGTGCTTACTCCTCTCTGTACTCTTCTTTTCTAGACCTAACACCACTCTTAAGTATTCAACTCCAGTACCACCTTTAACATTCCTATAAGAAAAGTGCAGTCCGGGTCTGAACTGTCTGCAAACAGCTACAGTTAACTTTGAGTATGTGTCTAACTGTTTGAGCAAATCTTCATTTTCCCCTGGAGAGCACTGTGCTTTGGCTGTAAGCAGCCCCCGCCACCACCACCACCACCACCACACACACACACACACACACACACACACACACACACACACACACACAAATCTTCCACTTTCTTTTATTCCCTTCTGTTAGCAAATAGTATCAATAACTGATCAATACTGTGTGTTTGTTTATTTAAACTATACCACAGTAGCCTACTGATACAAGGTTATCCAGGTTTTCCACCTGAAAAATTAAGACAAGACTTACAGTTTCAGAGCAGTCCTTGGTCAATTGTGATTGTTCTTAACACATACTTGTCTTGCTTTGGCTCATTAGCAGCAGTACAAAGAACTGCCTGCTCACACCCTTGTTCTCCCCTCCCCTTCCCTGTTTATTACCTTAAGACAATCCCAGAGTTAATAAACATTACCTGTGGCAGGCACCATTTGTAAAACTACAATCCACTCTGCTACAGGCCCCATGATGTCTCAGTGTCTCTACAGTAAGTGTTTTACAACTGTAAATGCCTATTTATGTTGAATTGTATTAGACATTTTATAATTGTATATGTTTATGTTGAATTGTGTTATGTTTTATGCTTTATTTTTGATGTTACTAGGCATGCACCAAGTTGTTACTAGTATAATAGTATGTATGGTCTATTTGCATAGCTGCACCTTGTTCACTAATGTTATTCATGTAATAGTGTTGTGTGTAGACAGTTCATACTAGTGTCTAAATTGTTTCTATAAGTTTGTGCTGTTACTGGTGGATAGAATCACATTAGAGAACCACGACAGATTGCTGCTCTCTATATTTTTATCTGTTGCTGCATAACTGTCTGGTTTTTGTTTTCTAATGTTCTTCCACTTGGCTCAGTATCTGCATATACTAAGTAGTGGTTCAGGACATTGCATGTGGTAGCTATTTGCTCAGTGTGTTTTTTATAATCTTTCTAATATATATTTACCATCTCAAAAGTGCTTACTCCTCTCTGTACTCTTCTTTTCTAGACCTAACACCACTCTTAAGTATTCAACTCCGGTACCACCTTTCACATTCCTATAAAAAAAGTGCAGTCCGGGTCTGAACTGTCTGCAAACAGCTACAGTTAACTTTGAGTATGTGTCTAACTGTTTGAGCCAATCATCATTTTCCCCTGGAGAGCACTGTGCTTTGGCTGTAAGCAGCACCCCCCCCCACCAACACCACCACCACCACCACACACACACACACACACACACACACACACACACACACATCTTCCACTTTCTTTTATTCCCTTCTGTTAGAAAATAGTATCAATAACTGATCAATACTGTGTGTTTGTTTATTTAAACTATACCACAGTAGCCTACTGATACAAGGTTATCCTGGTTTTCCACCTGAGAAATTAAGACAAGACTTACAGTTTCAGAGCAGTCCTTGGTCAATTGTGATTGTTCTTAACACATACTTGTCTTGCTTTGGCTCATTAGCAGCAGTACAAAAAACTGCCTGCTCACACCCTTGTTCTCCCCTCCCCTTCCCTGTTTATTACCTTAAGACAATCCCAGAATTAATAAATATTACCTGTGGCAGGCACCATTTGTAAAACTACAATCCACTCTGCTACAGGCCCCATGAAGTCTCAGTGTCTCTCCAGTAAGTGTTTTACAACTGTAAATGCTTATTTATGTTGAATTGTATTAGACATTTTACAACTGTATATGTTTATGTTGAATTGTGTTAGACATCTAATATGTTTTATGCTTTATTTTTGATGTTACTATGGCATGCACCAAGTTGTTACTAGTATAATAGTATGTATGGTCTATTTGCATAGCTGCACCTTGTTGACTAATGTTATTCATGTAATAGTGTTGTGTGTAGACAGTTCATACTAGTGTCTAAATTATTTCTATAAGTTTGTGCTGTTACTGGTGGATAGAATCACATTAGAGAACCACAACAGATTGCTGCTTGCTATATTTTTATCTGTTGCTACATAACTGTCTGGTTTTTGTTTTCTAATGTTCTTCCATTTGGCTCAGTATCTGCATATACTAAGTAGTGGTTCAGGACATTGCATGTGGTAGCTATTTGCTCAGTGTGTTTTTTATAATCTTTCTAATATATATTTACCATCTCAAAAGTGCTTACTCCTCTCTGTACTCTACTTTTCTAGACCTAACACCACTCTGAAGTATTCAACTCCGGTACCACCTTTAACATTCCTATAAGAAAAGTGCAGTCCGGGTCTGAACTGTCTGCAAACAGCTACAGTTAACTTTGAGTATGTGTCTAACTGTTTGAGCCAATCTTCATTTTCCCCTGGAGAGCACTGGGCTTTGGCTGTAAGCAGCCCCCCACCACACACACACACACACACACACACACACACACACACACACACACACACACACACACACACACACACACACACATCTTCCACTTTCTTTTATTCCCTTCTGTTAGCAAATAGTATCAATAACTGATCAATACTGTGTGTTTGTTTATTTAAACTATACCACAGTAGCCTACTGATACAAGGTTATCCTGGTTTTCCACCTGAGAAATTAAGACAAGACTTACAGTTTCAGAGCAGTCCTTGGTCAATTGTGATTGTTCTTAACACATACTTGTCTTGCTTTGGCTTATTAGCAGCAGTACAAAGAACTGCCTGCTCACACCCTTGTTCTCCCCTCCCCTTCCCTGTTTATTACCTTAAGACAATCCCAGAATTATTAAATATTACCTGTGGCAGGCACCATTTGTAAAACTACAATCCACTCTGCTACAGGCCCCATGAAGTC
Source organism: Protopterus annectens (assembly GCF_019279795.1). Classification (NCBI taxonomy): domain Eukaryota; kingdom Metazoa; phylum Chordata; order Ceratodontiformes; family Protopteridae; genus Protopterus; species Protopterus annectens. The sequence continues at coordinate 1,565,952,666 of NC_056746.1, forward strand.
TCAGTGTCTCTCCAGTAAGTGTTTTACAACTGTAAATGCCTATTTATGTTGAATTGTATTAGACATTTTACAACTGTATATGTTTATGTTGAATTTCAAGCCTGTACTCCAATCTGCTTACTTACTCTAGCAGACTATTTTCCCCACTCATAGGACCAAAAACTGGGACTGGGTTAGCCCCGCTCCGCTTCGCCCCCGCTATGCTCTGGCTCGCTTCGCTCCCCTCCCTGCCCCCTTATCCCACCCGCCCCCACTGTGTCTACTTTTATAGCCACTAGACCACACCCCTACTTTCTCTCCAACCTACACAACTTCCTCTCCAATTCCCCCCCACCACTTTACTGTTTAACCACTACTATTCCTCTGAAGCGCATTGAACCCACCCATTGATGACATATAACATGTCTATCTTACCACTCTTAATTCTGCCATACTTTCTTACTAGCTATGAAAATCTCACATTCGTAGGTTTCTCTTATCCAAAATGCCAAACCAAGACCCCCCTACCTCCACTGACTGCGGAACTTGCCCACTACTACACTACCCCAAAAATTATAAATTCTAACCACTTGCTTCTAAAAAAAAACACTCCAATCAACACCAAAATCCAAATATGAACTAAAACTACTATCAAAGTTATTAGACTACTAGCCTATCTAAGAAAAAACATAACCAAAGATGGGGACATCCATCCTAATCCAGGCCCAACCTTAACTCAAAATCCTATCAGCCCGCCACTCTCCCACCGACTGGTCAACTACCTCCTAATATGCCACTTAAACATTAGAAGCCTAAACAATAAGATACATAGCCTGCATGCTGTACTAGCCACATACCTCCCCAACATAATGTGTCTATCTGAAACATGGCTCCTGTTATCAACCAAAGACATTGAGATCCTGCCTCCTAGTTACAATATACTTAGGGCAGATAGAGTAAAGAAAAGAGGAGGTGGAATAGCCGTCTTATATAATAGCACACTTAACATCATAACTAACCCTATACAACCACCCCAGGTCTCTAACGCTGAAATACTAGCTCTAAAAATTCTACTAAATAATCATAAGGGCATTAACCTAATTGTCACCTATATTCCCCCTGGGAACAATGTAGAAACACTAGAGGTCATTCTACATTGGATAGCCAACAACTACCCTCAAGAAACCATTGTCCTGGGCGATGTTAATATTGACTGGGAAGCAATGCACAGCACAGTCCAACCCCATCCCTGTTAACCTACATGGATTCTCTCAGATAATGTCATCTACCACACGTACAGGTAACAATAACCAAAAAGAGAGTATACTAGACTGGATACTCGCCAACAGTCATCCCCAGAACTATATGTCTGGAACTCTCCCTAATGATCTTAGTGATCACCTGCTCACATACATCATGAAAGACAAAATTAATTGTACAAGCTTACCTATTTATAGGTCTATCAGATCCAAGAAAAACTTTGACCCAACTAAATTTCAACTTGAACTCAAATCATGTAACTGGACAAAACTAAAGTTCCTTCCCCTTGATGAGGCAGTGTCATCATTTAACAATTCATTCCTTACTATACTTGACTCGCATGCCCCTAAACGGTCAATAAGAATTAAAACTCAACTAGCACCCTGGCTAACAACAGACATCAAAACCAAAATAACAACTAGAAACAAAGCGTGGGATAAATGGCGCACTACCAAACTACCCCTACATCGTATCAAATTCCAACAACTTAGAAATGAGACTAAAAAAGCCATCATACTAGATAAGAAAAATTACTTCTACAATCTGCAACATAAACATCAGAATAACCCTCAAAAGTACTGGGCAGGCATAAATAAATTTCTCCAACCAGGCAAATCTACTACTCTGACCCCAGGAACATTATCTGACAAGAGCCAAGAAGATATAGCCAATTCATTCAATACTTTCTTCACAGAAACCATCCAGTCATTAGCTAACCAACTTTCTCCTCCCCACACTTCTATAAACATTATACCCGACTCACCACTCTCTTTTAACTTCCAGCCAGTGTCCACATCCTTTATCAGATCCCTTTTGAAAAAACTGAAGCCAACCACCCTTTCAGCCTATCTTCTGCCGGCTGAATACCTGCAAATTGCTGCAGATGTCGTAGCCTACCCTATCTCAATCCTAATTAACAGAACCATAACCGAGGCCTCAATCCCCTCAATTTGGAAAATATCCTATGTTATTCCACTCCACAAAGGAGGTTCCTCCACAGAACTATCCAACTATAGACCTATAGCCATACTATCACCACTTGCCAAAATTATGGAAAAGTGCATGCACAACCAACTAATGCTCTATCTAACCCAAAATAAACTACTCACAGACTCTCAACATGGATTCAGACCCCATCATAGTGCAACCACTGCCCTCCTCTCTTTTACTGAAAACATTAATCTTAACCGGAATAATAAAAAAATATCCTCCACTCTCTTCCTGGACCTATCAAAAGCCTTCGATATGGTAAACCATCAGTTACTTCTATATACTTTAAAAACCCTGTATCTAGATACTCCAGCCCTTGACTGGTTTCAAGCTTACCTCACTGGGAGACAACAAGCAGTAATGTGGCAAAACAAGCTCTCCTGCCTACTACCAAATACCATAGGAGTTGCTCAAGGTTCCATATTAGCACCTCTCCTCTTTTCAGTCTTCATAAACGACATCCAAACAGTCAGCCCTGAAGCCACCTGCATTCAATATGCAGATGACTCGACTATAATATGTTCCAATGCCTCTCTTGCAAATCTACTAACTACCACCCAACATAGCTTCACCAAAGTCGAAAACTGGCTTGCCAACCATCTCCTGATCTTAAATCCAAACAAAACCAAGTTACTTCTCTTCTACCCAACCAATAGATCTCCGACTGGAAACTTCACTATAAAATCCAATAATGGGACCATCATCTCCCCAGACACCTATACAAAGCTATTAGGAGTAAACATTGACAATAAACTCAGATTTGATATACATATCAACCAAGCCATTAAGTCCGTCAACAAGAAACTTGGGACCCTATATAGAATTAAAGCCTTCCTTACCCCGAATGCCAGGGCAGCCACAGCCCGTTCACACCTTCTCTCTACCCTACTATATGCCTCTCCTGTCCTCACTCACCTTAACAAATCTGATCTGGCCAAGCTCTCATCCTGCTATAATCACATTGTCAGGTTCGTTACAGGCCTACCCTACAGAACACACCACTGTACTAACCTGAAAAAGCTTGGATGGATAGAATTTCCACACCTTCTTCACCAGTCCCAACTCATAGAGGCCTTCAAAATCCTTAAACAACCTGAGAATACCCCAGCACTAAAAAACTTAATGACTCCCTACTCCAATCTAAGCTGCCTTCGCTCAGCAAACAGACTCCTTGTCCAAACAACTAAATCTCTCAACCTAGGTGGTGACGCGCTATTTGCCAAACCACTGGTAAAATATGGAACTCTCTCCCAAATAACATCACGCTTGCAACTTCTCTAAGTCAATTCAAAAATAGTCTAAAACTCCACTTCAAGTCACACTGGCTATGTCCTTGCTCAAACCCAGACTAGCTCTGTGCCATTAACTAAAACATAAACAACTAGCTAAGATGATAAGTACTTTGTATACTGTGATAAAGAAATATTTATCCTGTCTAACTCTGTCATTATACTGCCTACCGTCCTTGCTAATATGTTATTAATGTTACATTTGTAGTAATCTCAGAAATAGTAATGGCAGTCTTGTACTTGTATGTAAATAGCCTATGTTTTTGTTAAGTTCTTTCAGCTCATTTACTGTACCTAATTATCAATGTAACTCTGTTGGAGCTTTTCTCCCCGGGCCTCCGCTGAAAAAGGACATGTATCCAGTCGGACCATCCCGGTTAACAAATGTAAAATAAAATAAATAAAATAATACTTGCACAGTGGCCCAACCTTCCACATGTTATTCTCTGTAATACACCCATACATATGGCTACAGTTACAATATATCAACATATACTATTCCCTGTTAAAGCACATACTTGTTAGACCAGCCCTGCCACTGACATTAGCTGGTGAGGAGTATTTCTGTTCAAAGCCCTTGTATAGCATCCCTTATGGTGTATGCGGTGTTTGCCTTGTGACCTACAGCATTACACACAGATACTGCAAATGTTACTTTGCTCAACAATACATCACTGCAAGATAACTGTTTCCACTATAAGGATTGCGTGCTAAGTACTACAGAATAGTACTACATACACAGACATACTGACTGTTCTACATACCTTATTAGTAACCCAAGGTGTCGTTAACTGTTGATTCAATCCTTTTCGGTTTGTGTTTCAATGTTCTTTGTAACGTTCTGCTGGTATATATGGATGGTTTGAATGTGTGATAACACATCCTTTTCTAGTTACATATCGGTAACATGTGGTATCCTGTCCACCAATTGCTGTTCCAAAGTAGTTAATTGGATGCACATCAGCTGTGCAGCTACTACATTAACCGATACCATGGCAATAGTGGTGTATAAGTGAGTATTCCTTTTGGGCGTTGCCCGTTTGCCTTACTTTCGAGGGAGACAGCCTAGATGTGTTATTGCGATATATTTCAACAGCTATATGGAGACACACAGAGATATATTAGCTTCATGACTCCCATGGACTGTGCAAACAAACCCTATTACATCAGCAGGTGTTCCATTGTATAAGAGCAGTTATTTCACATAGGGCCATGTTAGTGTGTCTCTGACAAGGTATGTTAAGGCTTCTGCAGATGGCATACAGTGTGTGAATGATTTGTGATGTTATTACAGTTTGTATTGTAATATGTTTGGGCGTGGGGGTGATGTTGTTGGTTGTGCTTAGCAGATGCAAGTGTGTAGGAACTGCTTTTATACATAATCGCTATGTGCGTGAGGGTTCCATCCCTATTTGAACACCTATCCTTTTGTGGAATAATACAATGGCAATTGCAGGCTGATTCATTATGGCACTGTTATGTGGTTCCTGTATAGCATGCAGGTGATGTTAGTCCTTGAATCCCTTCAGTAATACATCTGAATGTAATAACGTGTTGCTACATGATAGCTGTGTATTTCTGTCATAGGTATTTGCAGTCATTGTAGTTGTGTTGGTGACTGACCCTGTTTGGCTAGGGTTGCCACCTTTTCATATGGCCATAGTGGGTCCTTTTCGGGACACACATCTGATTTTAGAGACTGACATAAACCCACAGTCAGTACAAGGGATATAACTTTCCTTTCTTGCCTAATTATAAGCATATTCTTGTAGCAGTTTAGTTGCTTATCCTGTTTCCTGTAACATATAGGTATTTTAGATACAGAAATAACAAGTGTATGCAACTATTACAGTACATATGGGACATAATTATGTCCTACAATCCCAGGACATTTGCCACGTTTAGTATATTTGGTCAAGACTCAACCGCACAAAGAGGGAGTGTCCCTCGCAAAGTGGGACAGGTGATAACACTATCATTGGCTCATGTCCATAGCACGTATTTGTAATAGTGTATAGGCATATACTCTCCATATCCTTTGTTCATAAAGGATGGTAGTGGTGGAATGTGTGATTGCTATGGTCTATGTTATACATATATATGAACACTTCAACTGCTGTATACGGTAGACCTATGGAATCCCGAAACAACAGTGTTCCGACGCAAACAGTACCGGGAACAGACTCCCATACCCAACATTACCGACATAGATAGTAACTCGCGAAGGTAACACAAACATGGAACACACACATGCACACACAGACACACTGTCAACCAACACATCCAAACAAACCATCCTACACTACATATGAGCAGGGGGCCAAGCCCCACTACATCCCCCATGTAGGTATCTGCGCCTCCCACACCACCCCCTACTTTAATATTCTACATCCTAGGTCACGCAAACAGACGCACAAAGCTAACCTACAAACACACATTACAGTCCCACAAGAACACACACCACACACAACACACACTTACACACACTACAGCCCTAAGAAACACATGTACATCCAGTAATCTATCCAAACCGCAACACCAGAAGCACTAACTAACTGTCCATTAACATCGTGAGACTACACCTTGTGCATCTGGTGTTTTGGAACTGTGTTCTTTCGAACCTTAAGCCTTAGGATTATGTGCATTGGTATGTAAAGCAGTTGGTATGTGGTAGGTATCCCATTTATATGTACCTCCATGGTTATGTAGATGTTGTTAACCTATCTATATATCTACATATATATGTATATCCCCATATATCAACATATCTCTCTCTCTCTCTCTATATATATATATATATATATATATATGTATAAAATGATGTATATATGTGTGTGTGTATAAATATATATATATATATATATATATATATATATATATATCCAACATACACCTTTCATTGGGTACATGCCAGTTTGTCCTATTTCAACACATTCCTACCTTTTGTGTTTTATCCTGTCAGTATACATGACTGCCATTGGTACATCTCAGGTAGCTTAGAGGTATGTTATTGTGATGAATGTGTACAGGGTTGCGTGTTCTAATCCTGGCAGTGATATCTTGCCTCTCAGAGCAGGCACTGGTAGTGCAAGGGTGATTAACGCACATTTCAGCGGTTGTGTATTCCACGTTTATTATTCTGTGGAGAACTACCTATATATGCAAGCTGTGTTTAAGGTATACTATGTAACATGTACACATCTGTGAAGATTCCTGTCAGGGATACTCCCCATTATTTGGAACTACATCCCTGATTACATTATACAAAATCCCTCACTGACACTCCGGGGAATCCTTTCAGAGTGGGTGGTGAACAGTAGCTACACCCCAGGGATCCTGCAACTGGCTATGCTCCACAGAGGGACAGTTAGTTGATCGATGGGGTGGCGACAGCAAACACGTATTGCCTATGCTTATGAGTGGCCTCGGTGGTTGGTCATGTACTTACCTATGTATCTATGAACCTGTATATACAGTATGGACACATGCTGATAGCTTAATTTACTGTTCAGGTATTGACTTACCTTGTGCCAATGGCGGTTGTGGGTGCAATAGTTGAGGACTACCTATGTAGGATGCACACAGTAGACCACCTATACATGACAATTTACAGGTAGTCGTGTGTGTGTGCCGTCCATGTTTGCTGTGTGTGCAGGTGGAAAAGGGTGTCAGTTCATGAGTGCCTACACTGTCAGTGTGTGTGCTATACGTCCCCTCTTTGCAAGGCATAGGCATACTGGGCATGCCTCCATCTGCCTACTGGGGCTAGCACAGGGTGTTCGTGGTCTGAGTCCCCCTGTGCCTGTGGGTCCCTTGGCAATGGAGGTGGGCTGTGAGGGCCTTCACCATTCTGTCCCTACTGCAGCTGTTTCCGCAGGATCACATTGTGCAGCATGACACATACTATGAATATGTGGGCACACGTTACTGGAGAGTACTGTAAGGCTCCACCAGATATGTCCAAGCAATGGAACTGTGATTTCAGCATCCCAAACATGCGCTCTTTGATGATTCTGGTTTCTGCGTGTGCCTCATTATGGCATTCTTGCATGGTGGTGTGTACATTTCTGATGGGAGTCATCATCCATGGTTCCTATGCATATCCAGCATCCCCCACCAGGTGGCCATAAGGGATGTCCTCCCTGGCAAATACCTGATACAGCTGTGAGGCATGCCAGATATGGGAGCCGTGATAGCATCCAGGGCTGCCAGCACATACATCCATGATAATGCTGTGGGCATTGCACACAACCTGGCAGTTGATGGAGGTGAATCCCTTGCGGTTTATGCAGCACCTACCCTGCTCATCGGGTGGTGACTTGATGTGTATGTGCGTGCAGACTATTGCACCCTGTACCTCCGGGTAGTCCATCACATGGTGAAAGAGACGCATATTGCTGGCCAACTCCTCCTGCATTCGGGGGAAGTATATGTGCTCATTGGCATCTGGTAACATGGCATCCAGGAACTGGTGGAGTACCCTGGATGCTGATGCCTGTTGGATCCCCATGATATCCCCAGTTGGCCTTTGGAAGGTACCTGTGGCTAGTATTCTCAAGCTTACACATATCTTCATGTCCACTGGGATGGGTTCCCCTCTGTTACTTCTGGCTCTGAGGCGTGGCCCATACATCTCAACAAGTTGCTGTATGATGTCCCTGTCCACCCTGTAATGCTCTACTATCTCCAGATCATGTAGCCCCTGGTAGGTTACCCTGGGTCTGAACACTCATCTCCTCCTCCAGTGCCTGAGATGGTTATCAGCATCATCCTCCACACCACTGTCAGTCTCCAACACATGCTGGTAAATCAAAGCTATGGCAGCCCCTAACATATACATATTAAAAGTTCCCCATCTGTATACACCAATGATGCAGAGTGTCTGGGAATACACAAGTGTGTGTGGCTTTCACACCTTATACTATTGTGCAATGGACAATGCTGGTGTAATTGGGTGTATTTGTGCTATTCCAGCTGCAGGGTATCTTAATTATTGGTTTTACATCAGGTACTGCTATTGTGGGGCCTTTGGTGTTGACTTACGCTTGTCTGCCATGATTCATCTATTGCCCTTTACTTCTATTTTCAACCCATTGTCAGGCATGCATCCAGCTGCCGCCTTTCTTGCTTTGTGCTTCCACAACCCAGGATTGTATTGGGAAATGTGTTATGTAGCTGATCTACTGCAAGTTTGCTTTGTTCTGCTGTGATAGTTCTCTTTTCCTTGCTGTATGGCACCTCCCCTTTCCTGTTCTGCAGGTAGCTGCTAGCAGCCGTAGCTGTTGTCTATGGCCCACTGTGAGTTTCTAGGTGTTAATTACTCATTTGTACTCCAATTACCATGCTGCAGCATTTCCTTAGTGTCTTCCCATATCCTTCCTGTTTCAGCTGTGGTGCACGCCGTGCACAGCCGTTTACCGGGTTTCATGCGGGTTTTCATCCACGTTCACATGAACTTTCAGTTACCTTGTGTGCTCTCAGCTAAGCAAAGCTATGGCTATTTCCACACCTCTATCCTGCGGCTTTGCTTAGCAACACGCAACATGGACTAGCAATGATCAAATGTGCTTACAGCTATGGTGGCGCACCCCTCTCTTGATGTCATGTTTACCTCCAGGCCACTCCTCAGTGTTATAACGCTATGCCATGTGGTACATCCTTACGCTGGCAGGGTGTTTGTGATTCAATATTACTTGACTCATTTGCATGGCATTGACTGCTAATTCCTAGTTACCGCAAGGAACACTGTCACAGACCCTTAGCAACCCTTGCGCCATGGTTGTGGTGTAGCATGCATGCCATTGACTATTATGGGGATATCATGAATTGCATTACATTACAGTTTTATGACATCTAAATATATTTTCCTTATGATCCCATTTATGCACAGATGCACTGCGGATTTACTTTGCGTTGGTGTGGCCATGACATTAAATATTATTTTTTATATGTTGTGCATGTTGTTTTATGCCATTGGCTATATATTTAGACACTGGCATATATTAACATTATAATACATAAGTTTGGTCCACTTTCATAGATTTTATGTTTGACAAAATGTAAACCTTTTTTTTTTGGTTTACATTTCTACATACTTATGCTACTCCTGCACAACTTCATGAATCGCTATATACCTTCATTTGCATGCTACACTGCTGCACATGGGGTAATTAGCATACATGCACTGGGAGCTGTGCAGTTCTGGCGTTCACAGATAGTGTACGTGGAAACAGCTCTTACCTGAATTGCTCGATGGCCATATTTGATGCTAGAACATCGACGCTACTCCAGCGCATGGCGCAAGCTTCATGAATCCCAGGGAAAGTATGTGTAGCATTCTACTAGCTACAAGTACTTTCCAGAGACCCACAGGGAATATATTAGGGGTGTCTCAGTCCCCAGCTTCTGATGCAATGGGTCATATATATTTTCCATGCACCCCAGAAGACAGAGCAACAACATGCAAAAAATGTATGCAAGAGCAAACTTACCTGACATTTTGGGAGCCGTAGATTTAACACACATAGAAAAAAAAGCCCCATCAGGTGAATAGAGAAAGAGGTACATTAAAAGGAAAGGATACCACTCTAGAAACTGTGAGGTTATCTGCAATGCCCAAGGGGTCATCTACAATGTATGTGCAGGTAACCCAGGTAGTTTTCATGAATTGCACATATGGCACACCTATGAGATGTACACACGTTTGCTAGGGGTAACTTTCCACAAGAGCATCTAGTGGGGCATGCAGGTTATGCACTGGAACTGTGGCTCAGCTCATGGCACCCACAGAAACCCATACAACCCCAATGAGCAAGGATGCATTGATGCCCATGTTCAAACTTGGAATAGTATATAATGTGCATTTGTGTTACTCAAATCAAGGTTCCATTATCTAGATACATCAGGAGGTGCTCTGCAGTATGACCTAGCCACATTTGCCCAAATAATCATAGTCTGTGTCATATTACACAATATAATTCTTAGGAAACAGCTGTAACAAGGACAACAAGGGTCAGAACCACAGTTTCCATTAGAATCGCAGATTGCATCAGCCAAAATACTATTACAACATAATTACTTGAAAGAATTACACAAAAAATGGTCAAATGGCAGAAACAGCTGCATAAGCACTATCTAGAAAACCTAAATTTTTAGAAAGCAGGTCCTTATACCATTATTCAGAATGGGTGCAAACTCCTTCAAAATTCTTAGCTGGACTAATAAATATAAAGAACTGGCCACCAAGGATCAAAGAAATACACTAAGAAGGACAAGTAAACCATGAAGACCAAGACATTTTAAGAGTTTTTGAGACCATTTATAAAAATCTGTATAACATGCCCCTCCCGCCTTTAAATGAAAAATTTCAGGACTTCATTCATAACTTAAAATTTTCACAAATCACACAGGACCAACAAAAACTCCTAGGATCACCAATCCATCTAAAAGAAATGAAAGATAAAATAAATAATCTTAAACCAGGTAAATCTCCAGGACCTGATGGGTATACCTCTGAAATTTATAAAATATTCTCAGAACCTGTCACAAAAATCCTATTAAAAGTATACAACTATATAATACAACATGGCATAATAGATATTTATATAAATAACTCTAAAGCCATCCTTATTCCCAAACCAAATTCTGACCCAACAGATCCATCTAACTACAGGCCAAATTGCCCTCATAAATACTGGCATTAAAGTACTAGCCCAGATTTTAGCTAGTCATGTGAAAAATATACTCCCCTCTATTATTTCCCAAGATCAATTGGGTTTCATAGTAAACAGACAAACTTGCGACAACACTTTGTTACTGGACTCAGTCATTAGACTACTTAAGGCAGATAAAATCCCAATTATGTTATTGCCGCAGATGCTAGCAAAGCATTCAATAGAGTTAACTTAAACTTTGTATTTAATGTTATGCCTCTATTTGGAATTCCTCAAGAAAATAAATAAAGTTAAGGTACTCTATCAAATGGCTTCTACTTCTATTCAGATAAATAATCTTAGAACAAACCTATTCCCATCACCAGTGGCACAAGGTAAGACTGTCTACTATCTCCTTGCCTCTTTAACTTATACCTTGAACCTCTGCTCCTTTTTATTTCACAAAAAGCCTTTCACCACATTCCAAAAATATTTAATATTAAACTTATGGTTTTAGCCTTTGCAGATGACTTAAACATATATCTCCAAATCCCTTCAACTGACCTCCCTAAAATAGTTAAAGCAATTGATAAGTTCTTGGAGATCTCGAATTATAAGCTAAATCCCAACAAGTCACATCTCTTCCCTCTAAATCCTCTTGGTGATAAAGATTACTTCCCTGAGAGCGAGATTAAATTAAGCTACCAACTGAAATATCTGGGAATAATATTTACCCCAAACTTTAATGAAATTGTTAAAAACAATTTAACCCGTACATGGATCAGCAATGAGAATTACTTAAATGGATGGAAAAATATTAAAATGTCCTTACTCTCAAAAGCTAGTGTAGTAAAAATGAATCAGTTACCTAGATTTATTTTTTAAGCTAAATGCCACTCTTTCATTTAGTCCCCAAAAGTTCTTTCTAGATATGGAGAAAACTATATCTAAATTTCTTTGGTATCCTAAATCCACTAGAATTAAGTATGATGAATTTATACTTCTGAAAATTAAGGGAGGGTTAGGGTTACCTGATTTTAAACTATATTATATTGTCATTATTTTATACAGGCTACTTCAGATAATAAATTATGATTCTAACTCAAACATATGGTCCCCACTATGGTCAAAACTATAGTCTCAACAAAGTCTCTTGGGTGTAATCCCAAATCCCTCCCCTTCGTCAATTTAAATAAAAAATCTGACTATGTCAAGAAATTTCATCCAATTATTAAACATATGGTTTTAACTACTCAAAAACTTTTTAAGTCAATGCAACTATTCAATGTCCTCTCCCTACTGCAACTCCTTCATCTAAATCCAAATTTACTACTAAATAATCAGTTTATAAACTTACTAGATTATCCCTTACTTAGGGAACTTACGGTCTGGGAGATCTACAAATGGAAAGATTATGATATAACGCAACTTAGAATGCAACTTAATCTTCCAAAGAAGTATGTAAGTATTCTTAACTCATTACAATATCTTATTAGCATTAAATTTCTTCCAGACTGACTTCCAGAAAGGCATTACTTTATCACAGTTAATTCTTATAAACATGGCAATTAAAGGGAAAACTATTTCTAGAGTATATAAACTGGTAATGGATGTAAAATGTCAGAACCGCCTTTTATTTTCTCCATACTGGCAAGGGAAAACCCAACAAATTAATGAAAAAAGTAAAAAAGATGCCTTTGTAAATACGCTCAAATTCATTCCTTTCAAAAAACTCATACACCCAACTTATGATTAATAATGATGCTTACTTTACCCCACTAAAACAAAAAAAAATTCAATACTAACTACTCTCCAAATTGCCCACACTGCCCCAATCAATCTGCAGATATCCTTCATATTATGTGGGAGTGTAGTAAAGTACACAAGCTTTGGTGCTCACTAAGAGCTAGACTAGAAAAAATGGGTTATGGAAAAAGCACTCTGTCATGGAAAACGGCCATATTACACATCAATATAAACAATCTCTCAAGAATTCTAAAACATGTCCTCATCACGATTCTTATTAAATTCTACATTACAAAGAACTGGACTTGTGCAACCCCTCTCTCGTGGGAAAGGTTTGGCAATTTAGCCATCAAGTACACCTCATCCTACAAACTACTCTACACAACTGCTAAACATAAATATTATCATAAATACTGGGAATACCTCCTTGAAGTCATTCTTAAGACATGAGAAATATCAATTTAAAAATCATAAAACATCTGCTAATTATAAGAAGCTAAGATTTTCTGGTAGACAGCTAATTACTTATAGCTCTACCCCTTATTCAAGATCTATCTTTTTCTATCCTCTACACTGGTATTATCCCCTTTACAGGTTGTATCCTCCTTTTATTCAAGGCTTGTGTGTGCACTAAATTGACCGATAAAGTGACTTCTTTTGTACATATTGCATACAGATCGTTTTTGTTGGGTAGTTCATTTCTGTATTGTATATTGGTTTTATTTCTACTTGAAAACTCGAATAAAGAAACTTTTGGAAAAAAAAGAACCACAGTTTCCAGGCAGGGCCAGTATTTCCAGCAGATACAGATGAGGAGTCTGAGGGAAAACCACCAGATGCAGATGTGCTGGCAGACATAGTCAGGCCCAATACACCATGGTTCTAGCAAAGAGGCAACAGAAAGCACACACACATTATCTAAATGAGGAGCCTAAGCATACACAAATATTAAAAATTATGCCTATAAACCCGGACATCTTTTACTTAACCATGTAATGGTTGTGTGTTGCTAGCATCAGACCAAGACAACCTGCAAGGACACATCTTGTAGCTACATTATTAACAAGGTAAGTGTGGAGCCTAGGAACCTGTATGAAAAAAGAAGTATAAAACTGATTACTGTCATATGCAAATATTTATCCCTAAGCTGACACGTTTCATATGTGCAGTAATATCAGTAATACCTTAATACTGATATATGTAATACACAGCTATAGATATTGCTCAGTATTGTGCATCATTTATTTCAGTCGATCGATATTCATAAACCAACAGTGAACAAGTCAATGTTAGCATCATTTGCACAAGTATAGCAATAAGTAGTAATTAAATATCTACTTTGACTGCATTATTCAGAATAGTAACACAAATGCAATGAGGGTCAGCAATTACATGGCCAATCATTCACAACTGAGTAGGACCAATAAGGAAAACATTTTTTCGGCAATAAATTAACATTAAAGCATGTTTCTGAGTAAACATGCATTAGCAATCCACAGTGTGCATTGGACAAATAGGCAACCCTAAAAGTGCAAAAGGCAGGGACCAGCCATCATTGTTTGCAGAAGGTGGTGGTGATGTCTGGGAGTGTTACAAGAGACCAAGCCTGACACCAAAGAAGTGAGGATGTGTGAGCTGCAAACAATGTTTTTTTCAGGAAGTATACAACTTTCAGGGCCAGTAGCAAGAGATTTATATGTCAACAGCAGTGTTTATTTAGTGTGTGTGTGTGTGTGTGTGTGTGTGTGTGTGTGTGTGTGTGTGTGTGTGTGTGTGTGTCTGCACAAACACAACCAAGCACTATGCTACACTACGTCCTGTCATCTTGGACAGCTATGAGCTGCGCATGGTAGAATAGTCAGTTCAACATCATCAGCACTCACAACCATGAGAGCTACCTCTGTCAGGAGCTGCACTGTTCATTCCATGACTCTCGCTATAAGCTGGTATGCTCCCTGAATGTGAATGATGTCTGCTGGATGAACTCTCATCCTGACTATGTCCAGGACCATGATCTCATGGCCTACCATGTCTGAAAGGGGTCATTTCAATCACTGATGGAGGAATGGAAGCAGTGCCACCACAGAAGCAGAATCTGTCATGGCCATGTCAGCTAATACCTGATAATGTAGTGGCTCTCTGGTCACATTAATGATGACCTTCCCCTAGCAGAGTTCCATTGCAGATACTGCCAGATCCAGTGTGTCATTCATCCTGTCCAAGGCGTCACCTAGACAGTTCATGCCTTTCTTCATGTCATAATGCATAATATTTAGTACTTGCACTATATCTTCCAAGGCCCAGGTGGAACATGCTTGTTCCTCCATGATGGCCCTACACATACCTTATGTGGTACCTACTGACATGCCAACATCAGGATGAAGGTAGACAGCAGGCCTCCTCCAATAACCTGTAACCCCCCTGTGTGGCACTTAATTCTCACAATGACTATGAGAATATGCAATAAGCTGTGCGACCAGACCAACCGCACTACCCCTGATCATCTGTGTCACCCTCAACCTGTCCTATATCATAGGTCTTCGTGGTATGGGCATGCATAGGCATTATCACACATAGGTGTTTTCGGCACTATAGTGCAATCTCGGAGTTGGTATATTTACGTAGGTGGGTGTGGGGGCACAGTCCCCACTTTATGCAATGTTTTAAAGTTTTTTTTTTATTTTTTTGAAACAGCAATTTTTTTTCCCTTGGAAAAAAAAATCGTTGTTCTGAAGTTTTGACATTGTAAGCTTTCGCTTACATGGGGTTGATTAATCATCATTTGCTTTTTTAAGCGTTCAATGGTGTAATATATATATATATATATATATATATATATATATATATATATATATATATATATATATACACACACACCCACCTAACCTCCCACTACCACACCAGAAATATTCCCTTCATGCATTGTATATACTTACAATCCTGTGAATCCATAGTTACACCACTGAACACTCTTAAAAACTAAACTTTCCTCCCAACTTTGCCCCCCTATTTTACTACTTATTTCCCTGGCCACCTCAACTCTTTCCTCCTCATTTCCTTCTCCCTACTCTATCTAGCTTTACCACCTCTCCTTCCTCTCCGCCCACTATAACTGACACAACTGCCATTCTTTGTTATTCTCTGTCTCTTCACTTATCTGTCACTCTTCTCTACACTACACTTACTATTCTTCTTTTTGTTCCACCAGCTCGACCTCTGTCATTTTGTTGTTGTACATGCACAAAATGCATATGTTTAATGATTTCTACAAGGCATTAATATTGTTACTCACCTGTCTCTTTATCTTGCCCTTTTTAATGTTTTTAAACTTGCACTGTAACTTGGCAGTGTTATGATATATGAGTAATGTGTTTGTCAAGCTTTGTCAACATATTTAATGATTATCTACAAGGCATTGATGTTACTCACATGTCTTTTTATCTTGCTCTTTTTTATGTTTTTAAACTTGCAATGTAATTTGGTTTTGTTATGATATATGTATATAATTTTTTGGCATCATCTTTTTTATCATGTGTTTGTGGAGCTCTTCTCCTCTGATCTTCACTGAAAATGGGTGCCCAGCCCAGTATACTAACCCGGTTAACAAAGGAAAAATAAATAAATAAATAAGTGTGCGTGTGTGTGTGTGTGTGTGTGTGTGTGTGTGTGTGTGTGTGTGTATATATATATATATATATATAAAACACACACACACACACACCCACACACATATATATATATATATATATATATATATATATATATATATATATATATATATATATATATATATATTTTATATATATATATACTATATATATATATATATATATATATATATATATAAACACATTCTTGTGTAGAGGCACAATAATTTCCCAGCTGCTGGCTGAGAATCCTAAACAAAAAAGAAAAAAAAAATCAGGAGAAAAGAACCATGCACTGTAGACAAGCTCAGTAGCTCAGTTGAAAGTTCAGAGTAATCAAGCAATTATAACCTGTTTAGAAATCAAAACTTCTGTATTGAAAAACAAATAGATGCGTATTTAAAAAACTATACATCTTTATTAATTTTCCTCAAGTTTGCTGTCTTGCAACATGAATATATACTCCTTAAACATCACTATGTTCTTAAAAACAGCACCCTCTCTGAATTTGAACCCTCAAAGCAGAGTGTTAAATGAGCTTCATTAGAATGGTAAATGATTAGTCTGACTGCAGGAACAATCAAGTGGTTCACATTTTTTCCTCTCTGATGTACATGTAACACGGGTATGTCAGGGAAAAGAGAGTTACCAAAAAACTGGGATTACATTGATTGACTCTTAGCATACAAACATTCATAACATTTTTGTGAAGTGGTTATGACCACAATGTTGTGCCTCTGAGTAAAAATGTGTCTGCAATTCTAAGGCAAACCTCTTAATCTTCTAGTGCAAAACATCTGGCAAAGCCTAAAATAATGGAGGGGCAAAGGCTCAGAATTGGGTTTAGATTTTAAATGCTGCTCTTATTAACTTAGTAAGTTACTAGAATGACAGGTTTGTATTAGCATGTTTTTTTTAAAGGATATGAAGTCTGAAACTCAACTATATATAATTATTTAGTGAATTCATTCCTCAGTGATTTGCCAGAAACCATACATTTTATGAGGAACAGACCAAAAAGTATGAGGCAAAAATCTGGACATTCTGAAAAAATCTGGTCAGTTGACAGGTATGTATTACTCACTGAAACAGGTATTGCATTCATGTTAGAAGGGCATAAATAAGGAAATGGCGCTCACAAAATAAAGAGAAGAAAACATGTGCTGTGTTGCAAGTATTTGTTTAATACTGTGGGAGAACATATTAGTTTAACAGTTGCCAGTATACCATTATTCCACACAACTTTCAGAACTTGTAGTCAGAAACAAATGGACAGAGCATGCTGTTCATTGTGCTTAATCCTTCTTGTCTCCCAGAGTTTTACTTCTCATTTTGGTTGGTTATTTAATTTTCAGAACTTGGTGTTGTTGCACCTTTAATGTGAATTGATACAATGTCACATCTTGAGTACAGGTAATCTACTTTTTCTTCTTTCTAATATATGTATGAGTCTGTGGTAAATAGTGAAAGTAATCTCAAGTATGTGCAGTTAGCACCCTAGTTTGAGGGTTCAAATCCAGAGAGGGTGCTGTTTCTGTGAACGTGCTAATGTTTAAGGAGTATATATTCATATCATAAGCCATCAAAATTGAGGAAACATCATAAAAATGCATTTTAAATACTTGTTTCATAATCCTTCCTCTTTTCAATCCCTCTCTCTCTCTCTCTCTTCCTCATCACTTATGCACGGTTTTGCATTGTACAACACTGACAGTCAGTAGTGGGTTTCAGTTCACTTTATAAAGGAAAAGCTCACAACTTTAATTTGGAATGCCATCAGTAGTGCAATTGAAACTGGTGCCAATGTGCTACCATCAGTCTATGGATAGCACTGAGTAAAGACATTTCACCTACAACTATCTCTGTGTTAAAGCGTTTACATGAAGTGAGCTTAGAGAAGGAGGACACATAATTCAGGGTTTGAATCCCATGTACAGACCTTTATTTGACTGGTTTCAGAAGAAATATTGACGCACAATCTTATAAATGAAATGTGCAGGCTAAAGTCTGTGTGATATTTGATAAAACTCTTACCTGCAACCCATGTGAATTGTTGGTACAAATCTGTTGCTGTAAACCCACCTCTTCTCATTATTAATAACAATATATGCTATGGATATTGTAACATATGACACTTTGTAATGTAATAGCAAAAAAAGTAGTAAAATCAGTAATGTGGACATATGTGTCATATCTGCTGAAGGACTTATCCATATCTCACATTTTTTCATCATTGACATCAATACATTTTAAATATTTATGTGTTGAAAATGGCCTCCTGTAATTTTATGTATGCCCCTTTCTTACCAAGTGCCATTACATGAAATCCTGATTAAGTGCAATACAAATGCTACTTCTGATGTGGCAACCAAACATAAAACATAGGAATGTGTCATGTTAATGCTATAAGTGCTTTCTGTTACTTTTTAGATATATCATTTAATTGTGTGAGTTTGAAATATAATTTCTTTGTGTGTATATATATATATATATATATATATATATATATATATATATATATATTTTTTTCCTTTTCATTTGTATGCCACTCAGCAGCAAACAACCACAGTTCATGCTGAAGACAAAAAATGAAAAATGTATTGTGTCTTTCTTCTGTAGGACAAATGAGTGAGGCCCTGGTATGCAGCCATCAGTGCTCTTAACAGTACGGAGTGAAGAAAATGCATCTGTTAGCTATGTACCTCAGTGACACAAGGTGTAAGTGCAGTGCATTTAAAGAAACAGGATGGGTAACAAAGGGTTTAAATCCAATTTACAGAACATTTTTTTTCTGAGGAGGTTAGAATAAATATTGACACACATTTTGGTATATGAATGTGTTGCTGGAAACTCAACTCTTCTCAGCATTACTCACACCATGTTATATGCATGAGGTGAAATATGAAATTTTCTAAATTGTGATAACACAAAAGCAGTATTGTGACTTGTGGAAAATTGTATTAGATATGATGGATTACATCAGCTTATCTCCCAAGTAGTAATTTTGACAGATGGAAATTTCCTTTGAAATGATATCAGTATTAAGTGTATCTGCTATGCCAAAAATGATCTAATGCCATCTACTATCTGTCCCCTTTCCCATTACTTAGCATTACCTAATGTCATGATAGAAATAAAAGTTCTGATGTGACAAGGAGATGTGAAAAGGATGACTGTATCAGTATAATGCACTACGTGCTCTGGTCATTGCTAAGTATACTCTTTGATAGTTTTAATTTTCCTTTAATTTTTTTTCAAAGTATTTTTTTTTTTTATTATTTGTTTGCCTTTTGCATTAGTGAGCCACTTAGCACTGCACAGGCATGTTTCGTGGCTGAAGGCAAAAATGAAAAATTTAATTTGGGCTGCATTCTCTAGCACAAATAAGCTTGCTGCTGCTACACTGCTGTCAACACTGTATATAGTACTGAATGAAAAAAATGCAGGACAGGTAATACTGGGTTCAAATCCATTTAACAGATAATTTTACTGAGAGGGTCAGAATGGCATTTGTCACAAACATTTGATTAGGAATTTACCACTAAATAAAATGAGTATTATCAATATGCCTGCTATATAAGTCCAGTATAATGTGTGTAAAGTATGTTAAACATGGCAATGACAATAGTTAATTTAGAATGCACTTGCATAGGTATAATGTGCATAATAGTTTTATTATCATTCTTATGATTCGTCACATAACTATGTGTTTAGGACAGTATGTCATCAGCTGCAGCAGAAGCCCACTTTTTCCTGTTTTCTACATGGGGTTGGGGTATCATATTAACTGTTGCCAGTTCTCTTGATTCAATGCCACACTCCTGCCTTCTTCAACACTCATGCCTGACTGTTGCAGATCTTCATTCACACAGTCCATTGACCTCTTTGCTGGATATTCTCATTTCCTCTTACCTTCTTCCTGCCTGTCCCAAATCTTCTTCACTGTATTGTCTTTTTGTTTTCTGCACGTGTCCATAGCACAATAATCTGTTCTCTTTGATTTTTTTCTGCAATTGGTATTACTTTGGCTTCTGCTCTTATGTCCTCATTTCTTCATCTGTCCCACAATGTGCATCCTACCACCCTTCTCAGGCATTTCATTCCTGTTACCTCTAACTTTTTCATCTCATATGCCTTTACAGCCCAGATTTCTGTACCATACAGTAGTACTTGTCACACCACTGTCTTATACACCTATATTTTCAGCTTCTAAGGCATTCTTCTGTCATACACTACACCTGAGACTCTATCCCAGCTGGCTGCAGCCCCTCTGATTTTAGTTTTGACTTCTTCATTCAGATCAACCACCTTTCCCAGATACTTGATGCTATTTACCTGTTCCACTATTTTTCCTTCTGTGATACCCCAGCTCTGGGCTAGTAATCAGAGAGCCTCAGTCCTCACCAGCGACACCAGTGGGGGACATTCACTGAGAGGATAACAAGTATACACACAGTATCTCCAGATGCAGCTCTCTGCATCAAGTGCAATCAAGCACCATTTCCCTTAAGAGCATACGGGGAACACAGTCAGTCAGTCTGGGATGGTTTCTACCTCTTTCTTCAGATCCCCAGGAAGACTCCCTACTGTTACAGCTGTAGAGTTGAGATCTCAGCTGAGTGTCAAAGCCAAGACCTCCAGCACTCTCTCTGTCAAACCAGTGCTTTGTGTCTCTGCCCAAGAAGCTGACACATGCACAGTCTTTGAGGTTTGATTTACACACAGACACACACACACACACACACACACACACACACACACACACACACACACACACACACACACACACACACACCTGGGAAAGGCTGGCATGGGTTGACTAGCTATGCCCCCTTCTGCCCAGACTATAAGGTAGTTATGACTGCCACCAGACACTCCTGCCAGCTACCTTATGGCTCTTCCAAGGGTATCTAATATACTGAATGAAATTAATATTAATACAAATGGTAGTTTGACCAAGAGCAAGGCTATCAGGAGTGACCCACACAGTGTCACCAAATAACTATGCAAATAATCTCAAAACTTAAATATCTGTACAAAGATCAGCCACAATGAATGGTTTAAATATATTTAATAATAAATCGTAAAAGAACAAGAAAATACAAGTATATGTTCACAATGACATCAGAGTTTAAAATCACAGGAAATATTTAAAATAACATTGAAGGGCAGGCTCAGACGAATAAAGAAAAACAATATCTAAGCTAAGCTTCACTATATTCCTGACTCAACTTAAGAGAATTATACTGTTCCTTACTTAATAGAGCAAGGCAGATGATGTGGTGAAGGGTTCTTTTTGTTGTCATACCCAAGACAGGATACAGAATGGTCAGTCTCACTAATTCTCAAAATAATATATAAAATATTACTTCTGGAATAGCTTGCAGAATGACATAACTCCTGGTCATCTGACTTCTAGTTCTCATGCAAATCTGCATTGCTGGAAGCTGGCAGGATTTAGCACCTACCTGTAAAAATACACACACACAAAGCCTTTTGCTCAGATCTGTGGCAGGTGCTGGAAGTCAAAAAACAATTTAATATCTCCATGCTTCCAGAGTAGTAATTAGTTCACCCCAAAGACAGTACAGAAATCTTCCTAGTACAGCCTTTGTGTCTCTGGCTGCACTGAAACCTAGGAGATAGCATATTTATGGTCTAGCCCGTAAAGTGATTTAATTTCAGATATATTTTAAAGTTTGTTGGACTGAGGTTACCCTTCGAATTTCCTCTGTTAAAATGTATATAGTTAAACAGTTACAATAGTGCATGTACATTTATGTTCTCTCCAGTAGGGCACACTGTGGATACATTTCAAACACAAGCATTTTACAAATACCTTTTCAACACAAACATCTAACATATAGGAATAATTGTATAAGTTTAATTGCATAGTTTGCCTGTTTTGTCTGCTTAATTCTATTTTACTGTTTTACTTTGCCATGAGTCAAACAATTGTTTCATAAGTTCTGAGCCATATAATTGTATAATGTTCCAAGTTAGTTTTATGTTTTTCACTCTTATAAAATCTTGTTTAACTGATGTCTATCATCTTGTGTTTTGTTTGTGGAGCTTTTCTCCCCAGGACACCACTGAAAATGGGCTCATTTCAGCGCATGGTCAACATAAGCAAATGAATGAATGAATGATCATTCAATCAATCAATCAATCAATCAATAAATAAATAAATAATCTGTACAAATCAGTTTGATATACACATGACATACAGTTCTAATACATTTGCATCACAAGCATCTTGTATGAATCAGTTTGATATTCACAAATGACATATAATTATTTACAAAATTCCAGCTAGCTGTGTTGGCAGTACCTCCTATCATCACACCTTCTATCTCATTTCTCAGCTTCTTCTGATTCCCCAGTTTGCTGCCATTACCACTGTCTTATCTGTGCTTAGTTTCATCCTATGTGCCTTCAGTTTTGCATTCCTTTCTCCTATCCTTTGATGAAGTTCGTGCTCAATGTCTGCCTGTAATGCCACACCATCTGCATACAGCAACTTTGTTGATCTGTCCCCTTCAACCTGTTTGCTCATATAGTCTATCAACAGTATGAACAGCAGTGGGCATACAGTTGAACCGTGGTGCACACACACTCCCACTGGGAACCCCTCTGTGAGGCCAACCACTGTTCGTACTTGAGTCATTAGGTCCTCGTACATAACCTACACAAATTCTACAAATGTTTCTAGGACTTTGAACCACCACAATATTGCCCAAATCAGCTTTCTTTGGACTTCATAATATGCTTTCTCCAAGTCATGTGATGTATGTATGTAACATACTCCAACATATCTTACTCAAGTCATGAAACTCTGTGCATCTGCTATGTATTTACAACCTGAAATACTGCCTTTTACACAGAAATGCAGTACCATGACTGTGAAAGTCACACACATACAAGCATTGCTTAAGTACAGCTCCATTCATTTGAGAGGTAGTATATCCCCCCCAAAAAGTAACATTCTCCTGTGGTAAAGACAGTTAGTAAGCAATGGGTAAAGTCTTATCCTTTTTCTCGGGTTTAAGTCCAAGATGGTACAGTCCAATGTGCCACAATTCATTTTACTATCCACAGTGATTATAACAAACATCTTTAAAGCATTTCAGTGTTTAACACTGGAACATGAACAGGTGTAAATAGCTGGATCATTACATGTGGAAAAATCTCACTGACATTTTTCACACCTTCATTCACACCTCTCAAATGCCCAGATTTTTGCCTCATATTTTTGGTCTATTCTTCACAAAATTTGTGGTTTTCTGGTAAATCACTAGGATGATCAGAGGATGAAATCACTAAATAATGACATACATTTGAGTTTCAGACTTCAAATCATTCAGAAAATGTATGGTGATGCAAATCCTGTTACTGTAGCAACTTTCTAAGATTATAAGAGCAATATTTAAAATCTGTCCCTATTTTTGGGCCTTTGTCCCCCGGTTTTGTCATGCTTTGACCATATTTTTTCAACTGAGAGGTTGAAAGGTATGCCTTCATTGATTTTAGAATTAATTATTGTCAATGTGTCAGCCAAGCCATATTTGTTCTTTCAGTTGTGTAAATGCAGCTGATAAGGCTGTGTGTCTTTGTGTACTGGCTGTTACATGGGAAATCTGAATTGGGTGCCAATTCAGACATATAGCTCTAGATTGACTTCTGTAGACAAGGTCATCAAAAGTAAGGATGGTATTCCATTTAGAACACAAAGATGGGGTGTTGAGGAGTCCAGGATTTTTGTGGTCCTCCTTGTCTATTGTTACAGCCATAAGCTGCAGCAGGGAGTTTATACTGGATGTCATTGTAAGGTTGAGGCTTGGAATAGCTTGGCCAAGGCTGTACCCAGTGTAACTGACACTCCACATAGTGGGGAACAATTTTGTCACCATTATAGTGACATGAAGTGGAGCAAGCAGGGCCACCAAAGCTGATGGGAGGATGAATTTAAGACTGCAAACAGCTCTTATTTGTGGAAGTATAGTGACCCATTACCAGTCAATGATATAGTGTGGAATATCCAGTCAATGTAGAAGAGATAGCACGGAACCATGAGGCATATCAAGACAGAATTGCTCTTCTCAGGGAGGCATGTGATAAGTATGCATCAGGTATGAACTTAAATCAGATAACACTTTTCAGGGCTTAAATCTGTATCAGTTTGAGAAGGCATATCTAATCTTTTAATCAAGTATACATGCCTTCTCCGGTAGCTCTTGATATTTGCATTAGGCAATGAGTACATGAACTTAATTGTATGGGGGTTCAATTCCACAAATAGAAATTAGCTTTTATTGCTGGACAATATTTTATTTCTTTATTATTACTTATTTGTCTTCATTTACCAGGAAAATCTGACTGGGTAATAGTCATTTTCAGTGGACGCCTGGAGAGAAAAGCTTCATTTGCTAATATGACATTATACTAAGTTCCAGTCAAACACAGAGTAGTTACATTTCTATTTATATTTATATACAAACAGTAGGTATATTTATACATTTTAAGATTTTACACAGGTGGAAGTTACTAAAGAGAAAGCCCATGTGCAACTTAGTGGATTGTACATGCAGCAGTTATGCATAAAAATTGTTTTGTCATTTCAGTGAGAGGTTGAGAGTATTCTGTTTAAGGAGAGTATTTGTATAGTATTATATGGTAAGGATAAACTCTTTCCTGGTAATGATCATATGCAGGACCAGGATTGCTTAAGATGTTGTTTAAGCAGTGGCTTAAAGCTATTGAGTTTGTCAGGGAGCTTTATTTGTGTGGGGATACTATTCCACAGTTTAGCAATGCACTGGGAGTACAGCAAGTCTCCTGCAACATTATCTGACTTACTTGTAAGTAGTAAGAATTTGTTACTAGAACAGAAGTCCCTTGCTGGAGAGTAGGTCAATAATAAGTTTTGTAGTGCAGGGCATTTTTCTGGATGATGAATGAGTTTGTGTGCTGTAGTTAGTCGAGAGTATGTTAGCTAGTTGTGTAGTTCAAGCCAGTTTAATTGCCTTCAGATATGGCAATGGTGAGTCCTACAAGAGAGATTGGTGACAAATTCATTTTATTGCAGTACAAGGCACGTTTCTTTCTTTGAGTATTGTTTAAGTTTACTAGAATAGGAGCAGCATATAAGAAAGTTGGGAATAAGAAGATAGTGGCTAGTTTTTCTTGCAGTATCTGTAAAGAATCTGTTAATCTTATAAAGGTAGCCTAGTTTCTGGTGTGTAGATTTAATGGTATAAGCTGGTCATATTTGAGATTGGCATCTATTGTAATCCTTTATTGTGAGTTAGAGTTTCAATGACAACATTATTTGCTGACTTTATGGTAAAAGGTTGCTTTTGATTTTGGCAATGTTTTGAACTAAAAATAACATTAATTTAGTTTATCTGGGGTTGAATAGGTTTGATTCCTTGAGCTTATTTCCTGTTGTGGCCGCACATGTTAATGTTGAGTCATCTGCATACTGCACTAAACTAGCATGGCGAGTGGAGGTGGAGAGGTCATTAACAAATATATTAAATAGGAGAGGATCCAGGAAAAAGTCCTGAAGAACTCCTGTAGTAACTGGTTGAAAGGATGAGTAGGTTTGTTGGCATTTAATGACTTGTTGTTTTTCAGATAAGTAACTAAGAAACTACAACAAGGAGTACTGTGAAAGTCCTATTGAGGATAGTCAAGTAAGCAATTGCTGGTGCAAGACAGTATTCAATGCCTTTGACAAGTTTAATACCATGGTGGATACAAGCAGACCATTGTTTCTATGTTGGTTTATTACATCAGTAAAACGTAGTAGAGCAGTAATGGTGCTGTGCTGAGGCCTAAAGCCATGTTATGTTTCTGAGAACAGGTTATTTGAGGTTACAATAAGTATTGCATCAGCTGCTATGGATGCATTTCTCTAATATTTTGGAGAGGTGGAGAGAATCACTATCGGTGTGTAGTTATTAAACTCTGTAGATGTGCCACCTTTGTGCAGTGGTATGATTTAGGAATTTTTTCACAGTGATAGGATGTATCTTTCTGCTATGGATATATTAATGAGTTTGAACACAGGGAAGGCTATGACTTTTGTGGCCATTGTTAGATAGACTGTAATTGGTCTATAGCTATGGAAGTAGCTTTTAGTTTAAGGAGCAACTAAATGTGAGTTTGGGTTCTGTTTTTTGCTGAGATGTATTAGGTGACTGGTTTATTTTGGGGTTGGAAGTGATGGTTATATGAACAGTAGGACCTAGTTTGGGATGAATATGTCCACTAATTTTTTTGAATTGATATTTTACATTGGGAAGCCTTCACCATTATAGAAATCTGGCTGTCAAATTCTCAACTTATTCTAAATCCCCAAAAACCCAACTTATGCTTTTCTATCCCTCCAAAGCTACTGAATCTACTCCCCCTTTTAAAATATCATTTACAGACAGCACCCTCATCACCCCAGTGCCACAAACCAAACTACTAGGGACAATCATTGACCAAAATCTTAAATTCGATAAACATATAGCCCAGACCATAACTAGAGTTCATAAAAAAACTTGGCACCTTTTATCATTGTAAAAACTAATTGACCACAGACAGTAAAGCCATCATAGCTAGAACTCACCTACTCCATATTACTATATTCATCCTTGTACTAACCAACCTAAACAAAGGTGACTTATACAAATTAACCACTTGCTATAACAAAATAGGAAAATTCACTACCAACTCCTCCTATTGATCCCATCACTGTCAAGCCCTTCAGCAATTAGGTTGGCTAGGATTACCTAGCTTATTAAACTTTAACCAACTTATCATGGCTCATCAAATGGTCTACCACCCAAATAAAACACTAGTTCTAACAGGCTTACTCAACCCCTTCAACAACAACATCCAACAAAGATCCACAAACAAAGCGCTTGTAGAAATATCCAAAAGCAAAAATACATCAGGTGACTCCCTTTACTCAAGTGCAGTTACAAAAATATGGAACTCCATCTCGCTTGAAATCACAATGTAAGATAACAAATCTAACTTCAAAAATCAACTAAAGTCCTACCTAACCAATTCCTGGATATGCAACTGTCAAGACCCAGACTAGCTAACTTAATTAATACCTAGTCCTTTCTCATGGTAAAGTACTACAGTTGCACCAGGCATGACACTTTAATGTGTATCACTGTCTTACCTTAACCCCCTGTACCTTACTTTCTAGGTATTATTTTAATGTATTTTTTAATGACTATGTTGAATATAGTTCTATTGTACTTTTTGAATATGTTTGTATCATGATTATGTTGCTATCATTGTATTGAATCTCTTGAATATTTTTTCTGTATTGATGTACTAAGTGGGGATTTTCTCCACGGGCTCTGCTGAAAACAAATAATTTCTGCCCATTTGGACTTTCCCGGTAAAGAAATGTAAAATAAATTAATAAAATAAATAAAGAGTGTGGTGTGGTCACTTATATTGTGGTCTTGGTTTAGTATTTGATCATAAGTTTAGATATTTAGTTTTGAGATATTTATAGATAAATCAGATATGGTTTGTTTATAGATATAGGGTGTTATGGAGAAAGGCAGGCAGGATAAATGTTGATATTCTTTTTCAGGATTGGTTGAAGTCCTAAGTATTTGAAGGAGGTGGATTTGATAATTGATGATGAAAGCTAGTAGAGTGAGGAGGAATTGTAAAATAAACTGATTTGGAGCATCTTATTTAACTTGGGTTTTATATTTGTTGTAAATTAGGATGATAAAATGTTAGGAGGGTACTGGTTTGATTGTAGTGATGTAATTTGATAGTTATAGGGGACAAGGATTAAGACAGTTTCCATAGAGTCTTGGGTGGTAAACTAGAGTGGGTGTTACAATTGGGAGTAATTCTATCGGTTATTTTTCTTCTGGAGAGAACTGATGGCATTGGTTTGAGGAATATGTGGGTGGTGTTATGAAGGTAAAAATGTAGAGTCGAGCGTTAGTGAGGGCAAATGAAGTGGGTTGAAAACTTGGCAAAGAGACAGAGAAAAATAATCAGTGACAACTTAAACCACCACAAATCTGCTGAGAGAGATAAGTAAAAGGATCAATGTAGTTTAAAAGGCATCTCTGCTAGTAGATAAAAGTCTTGATTTAGTTGCTCTAGGACACAGTTTTTGTAAGATAGATAGTCCAGTATCACCTCGACCTGAGTAATGGCAATAAGAGAAAAAAAATGCACTTGACTGTTTTAATAACTGTGTAATGTAAGAATGTTTCTATGGACTTTGACATGCAAAGTCCAAATGCTACCCCAAGCCCCACAGATCAGCAAAAGAATGCTAAAAAGTAAGCCACAAAGCAGTATTGTAGCTCTGAAAAATTATTGGTTAAGAACTGAAACTGGTTACAAAAGAAGAGACATAAACTTAAGGAAGGGAGACAGTGGACTGCTAAAAACAATAAATTGAGCACAGTTAAAGGAGAAAGTACCAATGGAACTGCTGTGGTCTAGGAAAATGGAGCTATTAGAGTGCATAAAGTTCTTTGTTTTACGCTGCTATGATATTTATACTTTACATAAAAATATAGCCTGTAGACTGGTGTTCAAACTGCAAACATCACTGTTACATACATATTTATTTGCTTGCAGGCTCTCTTCTATAAAAAAAATAAAAACACACTAAAGAGAGAGTTGAATGCATTGAGTCAATGTTGACTATGCATAAGTACTCAGAGGTGAAAGTGGTTTAATAACTGTCTTGGACAAGGAGAAATAAGAAAGGAAAGGGGGAGACCAAGGGTGACTTCCTTGAAGGCATGCAGTTTCACTAAAGAAAGACAGGAGGATATATATAATGGGAGCTGCAAGCCTAGAAGAAGTAAAGAAAATATGAGAAATAGTTTTTGAGAAAAAACAGTATGAGTAAATGTCATTGTCTGTTAAGAAGTAGAGAGTAAAAACTGGCCAGCAGGATATCAGTGGAGGAGGATTTATAGACTATAAAGCTATTGCTTGCAATATCACAATATTACAATTATTTTTTTTCTAAAATTTTAACTGCAATACTGTATGCCATTAACAATGTAATGTTGGTAACTGCAGTTATTAACTTGGATAAAATATATCTGACATGACACAGTCAAATAAATGTTTTCATGCCTTATATAATAGTACACAGACTGACTTATTTTATGACACATTAATGCCTTTACATCATACCTGGCTGTGGTAAAGGTGAACATAATTATGTGTCATATTTGTTTATGTATTGAATCTTCAAACCCTGTTTTTTGGGGGTGGGATACATAGCTGCTGAAAGCAAACTGAACATTGGCACAGGGAGTTAGACCAGCCACTGGGATTCTGTTCACCATACCTCCACAGGTGGCTATGGTGGCACCATTACTGGCAGCACAGACACCTAGCACATCTGGGTCACAACTTGTCAGCATTACATCCACAACTCCTGTACTACCTGTATCAGGTAGCTCTGTCCTGGCTGCTGTTGCCCTGGTACCCTCTGGGAGGGCAGTACTACTGGAGGTGGTGATTATGTCACCCATTAGGAACTGACAGGGCTGATATAGGAGATAATAGAGAGAAGCCTTGGTGCCTTAATCTGCAGTGTTGAAAATGCCCTACATCATATAAAGAAACTGATGCCATATCCGGCACTGACTCAGGAAAACTGAGAAAGGAGACAGTAATGAAAGTTCTCAAGTTGAAGACTAGATTCTCGCTGTCATCAAGCTGGATATGGATATGCTTCTGATGTCCTCTGCCTATCCCCAGTCATGGTGTCCCTCAGTCTTTTGTGTCCATCAACATCCATGTGTGCCTTGTTTGTCCTACCCTACTGACCTACCTGATCCTCTCTCTCATTCCTAAAAACCTTCCCCAACATTCACATCTGTCAAAAAAAAGGGCACCTTTCTCAAAATAATTACACTCCATAGATAGCTCTCTGCTGCACCTCTGTGTAATCTTGACACACTTGATTTGGAAAAATTGGTTAAACAGCATTATTATGTTCAACTGCAGAAACAAAGTAGAGATAAGGCTCCAGGTCTCTTCAAACAAATTTATTGTAAGGTTACACAAGCGCTTTCACTATTTGGCTTCTTCAGGTGTATCAAATAACTCAATTATACCTGCATTTATACTAACCATCACATGGTCACCTGCTAAAATTCTTAAAGACATATAAACTTTAAAACATAATGCATATAAACAGAATGCTTTATACATATACTTTCTATATAAAAAACCTTAATAAGAACAGATAAAACTTTATAGAAACTTTATAAACATTTAAACTACCTACACAATGATCTGTTTTTTAAAAAAGTTCTTAAAGGTATATGATCATTCATTCAGACCATGTCCATTAGTCGCTCTTAGCTTCACTATCCAGTTAGTGTCCAAGCTTTCAGTTCTCACTTTAATATCCCCACCCCTTACACTTTCAAAGCATATATCTATCACTCTAAATGTAAAAATAAGTGTATACTAGTCTCCTTAACATGCTTAGCTAAAGCATTAAACATGCTCCCCTTTTTAATGTGATATATATGCTCTCTAATTCTATCCCGAAATAACCTATCTGTTTTCCCTACATAAAATTTGTTGCAGGTCTTACAAGTAGCAAGGTAAACTACATGAGGGGAATCACATTTAGCACTGGTTCTAAAAGTGTATACTACCCCTGTATTAGGATGTTGAAAAGTAATATTTGTATTAATAAACTTACAAAATTGACATTTAGTACATGGATTCATACCCAAGCTATTACTCTGTATACTGTAATCCCTGGGAATACATAATTGTCTTTTTAAAGATTTCTTATTCTTAAAAGTGAATTGTGGGAACGTCCCTATGAGTTTACCTAGTTGCTTATCCGAGGTTAAAATATTTCAGTGCTTATTTATAATATCTGTATAACATTTTAATCCTCTGCTCTGCAACATAAATGTGATGGAACAAGATAATATTGTGAATATAGACTATGTGGCACTGAAGAGTGAGCTGTTTTTATTGGAGAAGGACTTGATGAAATTAAAAAGGTCACAATATGAAAAATATCATTTGCAAATATGCATAGCAGAAAGTATTATACCTAGGGGTGTGAGGATCCTTAAAATGCCGGCTGAGATAGACTGTGATCCTTAATTATTATGTGCATGGCAGAAACTAAACATTCAAACAAGCCTAGGGTACTTGAAATTATTGTCAGAAGCTGCAGAACAAGAAGAACTAAAAATGACACCTATAATTAAGAACAAGTACCTAGACGTATGTAAAAAGTACGACTCAAGTATTTTAATGAAACCCATGAATGACATTTTAGATAATGTGTCGGTTTATGGGCGCAGACTGGCTCAAATTAAAATTAAGAAGTTGCAAAGAGAATGGACTTTTCTAGGGGTCATGTCTTTATGTGGCCGAGGGTTGCAAACAATGAAAGTCGCAATGTTAATAATTCTTATGTAGACATTGAATATGATAAATCCAACACTTCTAATACAGTTAATATCAATGTTCAACATCCTGATACAGGGGTAGTATACACTTTTAGAACCAGTGCTAAATGTGATTCCCCTCATGTAGTTTACCTTGCTACTTGTAAGACCTGCAACAAATTTTATGTAGGGAACACAGATAGGTTATTTCGGGATAGAATTAGAGAGCATATATATCACATTAAAAAGGGGAGCATGTTTAATGCTTTAGCTAAGCATGTCAAGGAGACTAGTATACAGCATACCTTTACATTTAGAGTGATAGATATATGCTTTGAAAGTGTAAGGGGTGGGGATATTAAAGTGAGAACTGAAAGCTTGGACACTAACTGGATAGTGAAGCTAAGAGCAACTAATGGACATGGTCTGAATGATCATATACCTTTAAGACCTTTTTTAAAAAACAGATCATTGTGTAGGTAGTTTAAATGTTTATAAAGTTTCTATAAAGTTTTATCAGTTCTTAAGTTTTTTTTATATAGAAAGTATATGTATAAAGCATTCTGTTTATATGCATTATGTTTTAAAGTTTATATGTCTTTAAGAATTTTAGCAGGTGACCATGTGATGGCTAGTTTAAATGCAGGTATAATTGAGTTATTTGATACTCTTGAAGAAGCCAAATGGTGAAAGCGCTTGTGTAACCTTACAATAAAATTGTTTGAAGAGACTTGGAGCCTTACCTCTACTTTGTTTCTGCAGTTGAACTGATTTTTCATTTTTTATTGAGGTACCTGATTACTGTTGGGACTGTTTTGTGTAAACATTATTATGTTGTTGTCATCAGTCCCTGGTGTGGTGACATTCCAAAGTGTTCTCCTGTGTCCTCCCCTTTGCTTGCCCCCCCCCATTTTCACCACTATCCTATCAAGCCCATCTTTCACACATTTAATCTGGTAAAAAAAAAAAATAGAAAGGCACGCAGCAAGCATGGCCAGAAATAGTCCATCAAAAAGCCTTCATATTGTCCTCAGCATTTGTGTGGAGTTTGCCATCGTGCACAAATGCTGAATGATGGTGAATGCCATTTCATTGCCATTGTCCACACTAGTCTGGTTATATTTGTGCAAATGTGCTTAAACCACCACATAATAGGAATACAGAGTAAAAGCACTACTTTGAAAGAGTTACTGTAACAGCTATCAGTCTGCTTGTCGTAATGAGACTAATTTCTATGTGGTGTGTTGAGATAGTTCACATATCTGTAGACTGAAATATTTGCATTGTTTCAAGGGTTCAATTCCATACTTATGTCAAAATATTATTTCATGTCTCATATGCCTCTTAATATTTATATTATATGTTTAACTACGAACTTCTCTATTTAGTTCAATTACAACATTTCCTGACCATAGCATGACTTGGAAAAATATAATGTAGCATTTGAACAGTGCAGCAATAAAGCCTTTGCAAACACATCCCATCCCCAAAGGGGAGACTTATTAAACCACCCTTATCCTGGTTATGTACACATTCCATCCCCAAAAGGGAGGCTTATTAAACCACCACTGTCCTCTTTATGTTAGTCTTGTGTTTACTCTCCTACCCCTCTTTGCTCCGTATATCAAACTCTTTATTCTACAGAGCATGACAGATAATAATGCCTACATCCTCACTTGCTTCAATAAGTTGTCATAGTCCCTTCAATTCCCTTCAGTTGTGTGATTTTTAACGTTATCAAGTAGGAGTTCCTTTGTGGTGTGCTAATATAATGCTCAGATCTATTGACTGATTTTTGTGAAGGTTCAAGGGTTCTAATCCAGACGTATGTCAAACTGTTATTTACTGTTACAGAAGCCTATTTTATGTGTAGCTGTTATGCTGAGCCACCATCATCCTATTTCTGTTATGACCTACTTGCTCCTTGTCGGCTCATCCCCCTCTCTGTGTCTCTCTACCCTCTTCTGTGCCATCAGTCTGTGTCCTTTGCATTTGCACAATGCCTGGTGCTGCTGAGTAGCACCTGTAACTTGTGGGAAATGGCAGGACACTGCTTCTGGCAAAATCTTTTTTTTTTTTGCCTTCAGTCCCATGCCTTTTACACTTTTGTACTTAACCTCGCTGCACTATGTACAGACAGGCTTAGAGTAGCATGAGAAGACAGTTACTATCTTCTCTTGAATTGGTTGTAGAGCTGAATGTGTATCATATAGGATTTTCCAATAGCAAATATTGTTATGAAGCGTGCTGCCCAAAAATTCCTGACTTCTTGACAAATGTGTAAATCTTGACACATAACACCATAAAATACATCATCTCTATTCTACATTGGATTATTTATTATTCTCCTGTCTATAATGTACATCTTATGTAATGTTAAAATTGTTATTACTGTGATGAAACCTGATGCCTACATTATCTCTTACCTCATTGTTTTGTGACTGTCCCTTCAAATCAGTAAAATTAAGGTTATGAAGTAACATTTCCTGTGTGATGTGTTAAGATCATTCACGTCTGTAAAATGCTTTTGGCATAGTGTCACATCCAGAAATATGTGAAAATATTGTACAATGTTTTATTTTTATTAGCACTGTGTATGTAAGGATTGTCTACATATCCTATTAACATACCATTATGCTATTATGTCTTAATAATGCTTCAACTTCGACTCATGCTTGCTCCCTATTGGAAAAACTTGATTGTACATAGCATGACAGATTGCTTATCAGGAAAAACACAACACTAACAGACCAGGGAGATTTATTTATTTATCTAGATTTATTTACTGGGATGGTCCACTGGGCCATAAAGAATCCATTTTCAGTGGAGGCCCGGGGAGAAAAGCTCCACATTAAAGACAGTACATATAACTATACAGTACATATAATTAGCAGTATACAGTATAAGTATGATATACTACATACAGTAGATTCAGTACAATTACATAACTTCAGATATAATGGAGCAACTTGGTAAAACATACTTTGGTAGCAGGAAGAGCATAGTGAAATATATGGGCAAGATAATAGGTTACACTATCTAGGATAAAGGTATATACAGTCAAATAATTGCTAACTGTGCTATAATAAGATAGGAAAATTAAGTACCCATGTGAGTAGCTTAGGTTCCAGTTACACAGCCAGAATAATTAAGCAGTAATAAGGTCTTGAGCTTAAGTATGAGAGAGCGGCTATAGCAGAAAGTCTTGGCAGGGTAGTTAAACCATGCATAGAGGTATATAGAGTAAAAACAGAGGAGCAGTTAGGGAAGGTAAAAGCAGTAGTAGAAGGTGGAATTAGATTATAGGAGGTGTAGATTTTGCACATGTGCAATGCCACAGAGCGGAAAGGTGTTGTTTCAGGGATCCATTAAAGAGAGTTGTGCTGCTGCTAGACCTAATTGATGGTAGGAGAGTGTTGCATAGTTTTGCAACAGTAAAGAAGTACAGCATCTAAGCAGCAGAAAGGTTTGTTTTTTCTACATTCAGAAGTCATTGATTGCTGGATCGGAGAGCTCTGTTTGGATGATAAAATGTGAGCAGAGAGGAAAGAGCAGGGCAGTTTGATGGCTAAAGATAAGTTTGTGTGCAGTGGTTCAATGGATATATGTAGGATAATGTGGGCATTCCAGCCAATGTATAGATGTAATGAAGAACAATGATGAGATGAGGATGTTGCATTGCTTACAGATTTGGCAATTTTATTATAGTATGAGTCGAGTTTGCATTTTAGAGAGGACTGGATATTAGTAAGCAGAGGGACACCATAAAGAAGAAATGATAAAAGAAAGGAAGAGGTAATGGATAGTTTTGCAGAGTGGTGGAGGAAGTGTTTGTGTCGACAGAGGAAGCCCTATTTTTGATGTGTTTTTTTTACATTGGTCTGAATGTGCAGGTCAAATGTCAGGTTTTCATCTATGATGATGCCTAGGAGTTTGGTATTTCATACAATATCAATGATTGTGTTATTTTGAGCATAAATAGTGAATTCATCTTTGTACAGGGAGTCTTTTTTTTGGGGGGGGCAAAAAAAAAAGTTTAGTATTCTTGGGGTTTAGGGCCAGGTGATTATTGGTCATCCATATTTCGGTTGAAGTGAGGGTGCTTTGGGTGAGTTGGTGTAGCTTGGATGAAGAGTTGGCAGCACTGATGATGGTTGAGTCACATGCGTATTGGATGACAGTACCATGAGTGAAAGTGGTGTGGAAGTTTTTGATAAAAATGCTAAACAGAAGGGGCCCTAGTATGGAACCTTGGGGAACACCTGTTGTTGTCTTAAGGAAAGAGAGAAAGAATGTTGCCACTTAGTTGACTGTTGCCTATTTGTGAGATCGTTTGAGAACCAGTCTAGGGTTTTAGATGAGATGCCTATGTTAGAGAGTTTAGTCAGAAGAAGAGAGTGAGATACCATATCACAGGGTTTAGAGAGGTCAAGAAAGAGAGACGAGACAATTTTTCAAACATCTCGGGCTCAGTTAACTTTGTCCTTGAAGGATATGAGAGCTGTAGTAGTACTGTGACCTGTCCTAAATCCATGCTGGGTGGGTGAAAGGATGTGGTTGTGAAGCAGATGGTGAATAAGTTGGGTGTGAATGCATTTTTCCAGAATTTTTGAGATGGGTGAGAGGATAGCAATAGGTTAAAAGTTGGAAATGTCTGTGTTGGAGCCTCCTTTATGAAGAGGAAGAATATATGCTTTTTTCAGAGAATTGGCATGGAGGACTCCTGAATAAATCTGTTGAGAAGTATGCTGATGGGATAGCTGCAAAGCTGGCTGAAATTTGTAGGAATTCAGGAGATAGACTGTCATGGGCATTTGTGCATGGTTTGAGTTTTAGTAGCAATGTTTTATAGTTGTGGTAGGTATAGGTCACTAGGAAAAGAGGGATTGCAGGTATTTAGTGTGGATTGGTTAGAATAAGCTGAGTTGGTTTGAGGAAAGGTGGTGGTTACATTGGCTATGGTATCAATGAAGTAGGAGTTAAAGATTGAGGCTATTTCAGTGGGTGTTTTATCTGGATCTGGACAAGGATTATTACTAGAGCCTGGGTTTAGTAAAGAATTG
The DNA here is from genome assembly GCF_019279795.1 of Protopterus annectens. Taxonomy (NCBI): domain Eukaryota; kingdom Metazoa; phylum Chordata; order Ceratodontiformes; family Protopteridae; genus Protopterus; species Protopterus annectens. Next base: position 1,565,989,729 of record NC_056746.1, read on the forward strand.
ATAGAGCTCCAGAATTTATTAGGGTTTTGTTTATATTGATTTTGTAGACTAAGGTAGTGTTCTTTTTTATTTTTTATGACTAGCCACTTTACTTTATTGTTGAGTTGTTTATATTGTGTGAGGTCAGATGGATTTTTATTTTTTGGCTATAATTTCCAAGCTTTGTCCCTGGATGTCATGAGTTGCTTAGTGGGTCTTGTAAGCCAACTGGAATGATTAGTTTTTACTCTCTTTTGTCTAAGAGTAGCAAGATTGTTTATGATCTTGAATGTTGACTTAAAAACTCTACAGCCTCATCTAGGGGAAGGAATTTTAATACATTCCAGTTGATGCTTTGCAAATTTGGTTAAGAGTGGTAGGGCAGAAACTGGATATGTCTCTTTGTTTTAATTCATCCAACTCTTTTAGGCTTCTAATACCATGATGGGAATGGACCCCATTCCTAAGTCAAAGTATGAATAAAGTTCATGAAATTAGTATTGTTTCAATCTTTGATGTCAGCCAGAAGTGTTCTTCACAGAACCCGCAATGTCCCCAGTAATGACTCTTTCAGCAATTCATATAGAGTTACATGTATTGGTAACATATTGAAATATGATTGTAGATTCCTTTTGATAAGACCCACTGCTCCTACTACTATTGGAACTGTGTGGGTATCTTTCTTCCACATTGCACTAATTTCTGCCTGCAAATCCTGAAATTTTATGATTGTGTCTCTCTGTACACAAGACACTGTAGTCACTGGGTATAGTGATTTTCAATGATCAATGCTGCTTTTGTTTTCTTTTCATGGACCACTATATCTGGTTTTCTGACATCTATCTTTTGAACTGTTGGTAATAGGTGATCCTATGTGACACAGATTTCATTATTTTCTATGATGCTTTGTGGCTCATATTTCTAATGTTTTACAGCTACTTCAATATTATAATGTTCACACAATCCCCAGTGCAACAGTCTTCCCACATTATTATGCCTTTCAGTATACAGTCCTTCTGTCATTAGTATATCACAACTAGCAACAAGGTCTGCAAGTGTTTCCAGTTCTGTTTTACAAAACCTACATTTGCCTGTTTCTCCACATGTTCAATTGACTTTGTAAACCAGTGTGCATGTAGGCCACTATCTTGGGCCGCCAATGTCAACCTTTCATATTTTGGTTTGAATTTGCCTTTCCTTAACCATTCCTGTATTCATTCCTGATCAATGTGTGGTTCTTCCAGGAGTTTTCAATACTTGCAACTATATTTAAGCATTTTCCACATTTCTTGCCTTTTCATCTGATCCTTCAACTTATATTATTTCTGTTGTTGTTTTTTTTTTTTGGCACATTCAGTTGCTACCTGATTTTTATCTATTTCTGGTTTAATTTCCATTCCCGCTTGACACCAATATGTTTCTGCTAGACTAAGAAGGGAAGTCATCTTAGATTTATTCTCCTCATATTTCAAAACTTTCACTATGTTTGGGTCTTGTGAGGTCAGCATATATGTATGCAGTCGCACGACTGCAGATCTCTATAAGCAATCAATTTCAAGGAGGCCCATACCTCCTTCATAATGGGGAATATATAATCTTGGTATCTACTGATTTTTATAAATCATTTGATGAGCATGAAGCATCCTTCTTGTTTTCCTATCTAATCTATCCAACACCTTTTGGTGCCAGTCAATCACTCCAAAACTGTAAGTTAGGACAGGAAGAGCAAATTGGTTTACAGCTTGAATTTTGTTCCTAGATGCCAATGCTGTTTTCAGGACTAATTTAAGTCTTCTAAAATATTCCTTACTAAGATTTATTCACATTTGTTCATCTTTTATTGTTGATTCTTCATAATTTTCTAAATATTTATACACTCCCTCTTAAGTTCTTTTACTTCACATGCCTGTCCCAAACTGGTGTTTTCTTTGTGCTGCAGTTTTCCCAATTTAAATGTTACTTTTGCACATTTATCAGGACCAAATGACATTCTTATATCATCTGAAAAAGTTTTGACTACTTGCAGTTGTGTTTTCAGTTCCTCATCTGATGAGCTATACAGTTTCTAATCATCGACAAAGAGAAGATGACAAGTCTTTACACTTTGTTACTTTCTGGGAGCCAAATTATAACCATGGCCTAAGCTGTTAAGCAGACAGCTTAATGGGTTAAGAACAAGGAAAACGAGCAACAGCGACAGATAATCACCCTGGAATAAATCCCTATGGATTTTTATCCCTGGAATAATAATTTGTCCTTTATCATGGCTTAACTGCAACGTGGTTTGCCACATTTTCATGGTTGCTGTGATGTAGTTTGTCAGTGTATGGTGTATCTTATGCACTTTTAAGCAATCTTTTATCCATGAATGCGGGATACTATCAAATGCTTCTTTATAGTTAATCCATGCCATACTTAGAGTCTTCCTCTTTTTAAAGTTCTCCACTCTGACTTTATTTAACAACAAATGATCCTTTGTTCCATATGACTTTCTTTTATTGCCCTTTTGTTCTCTTGCCATAATTGAGTTCTCATCTAAATGAGTATAAACTCTGCTGGCATCAGTTCCAGTATATAGTTTTTATCTTGTCAGAAGGCAAGTTATTGATCTATACTTTTTAGGGTAGCTTGCAGTTTCACTCTTACATAGGAGCATTGTTTTTCCTTTTGTTAGCCACGTTGGTCCCTGTTTGGGGTGCGCATATAAACAGTTCTTACTCATGGCTAAATCTTCGTGCAAAGATGTTAAAACTTTTACCCAGAAGTTAGGTACTGTATTCTGGCCTGGGGTTTTCCAATTAAAAGCTTTTTTTTTAACTTTGATTCAACCTCTCTGGCTGTTAATCACATTTCGTATCCTATACACTTGAACTTCTTATTCTTTCTTTTACTTCTTCTGTCCATTTAGCAGCTTTATTATGTTTCACAGGATCTTCATAATTACTTCTCCAAAATGTATCTATTTCTTCTTTTTTTGGTGGTCTTTCAATTCCTTTTACCTTATTTCCCAATTCTCTATAAAACTGTTTTGGTTCTTCAATAAATTGCTTATTTTGTACTTTTCCTTTATATTTATCTGTGTATCTTCTAAGTTTTTCTGCTTGTGCTGAAAATTATAGTTTATTATTTGTGAAAGTAAATGACAAATCCTGATCCGTTATAATAGTGTACATTGCTTTTATCATGTCTATCTAAGTAAGTCTCTAGTTTGTTTATACAGGTTGCTATGAGAAGACTGAACCTAAAAAGACTTTGGTCGAACCTAAAAGACTGAAACGGCAAAATATCAAAGCGGCTTTTAAGTGAATAATTTCCCTGGGAAAGAATTTGCTTGGCTGCTTCGTTACTTTGCCATTTGTGGCACTGTAGTGCGGTCTCAGAGTTGGTATATTTAAGTAGGGGGGTGGGGGAGGGGCTCCCCCACTTAATGTAATGTTTAAAAGTGTTTTTTTTTTTTTTGGAACACCTTGGAAAAAAAATCGTTTTTCTGACAGTTCGACATTGTAAGCTTTTGCTTACATAGGGTCAATTAAGCACCGTTCACTTTTTTAAGCGTTCGGTGATCTAATATAGACCCGTTTATACTGATGTCTACTAAATTTTGGAATAATTTTATGTAGTATAAAGGCAGGTAAGTGGTCACTTATACTATTAGAGCATATTCCAGTGGATGCAATTTTATTTGGATTGTAGAACAAAATCCAGTCCAAGATTGAGACATTATCATTGTTTTTGTTATGTCTGATTATGTTGGTAATGAGTTTGGTAAAATTATATACGTTGATATTGGAGGCAGAATGGTGGAGGGATAACTCTAGCCAATTAATATTGAATCTCCCAGAATGATTGTCTCATTTTTTTATATTATTTGATGCCCAGGCAAGGATTTCCTCTAAAATAGGGATGTTATTGCCTGGAGGGATGTATATTACTACTGTACAAATGATTTTGCAATTATTCATTTTCAGAAAGGAAACTAATATTTCAGCTGTGGAAAAATGTGGGATAGACTTTGTATGTGGAACAATAGTGAAGGTAGTTGGGTATATCAGAAAGACACCTCCACCTTTTTTATGGGGTGTATCTGCTCTAAGACAACCAAAACCTGGGGGTAGGAATTTGGTGTCTTTAAGTAGTGTTTTAGCCATGTCTCGGTAGCGGCAATGATGTCAGGTTTGTTGTGGATATCCAGGCATGGAACTTGGGTATTTTATTTCTGATACTTTGAAGGTTAATGGTAATAAATTTATTGACTTATAGGAGTTAGAGGGGTTAAGAGAGGATGAGATGGGGCCTGGGTTGGGATGTATGTCACCACATTGGGATAGGTAAGAGTCTAGGTGTGGGAGAGTATTGGCTTCCTGTCTCCATTTTGATTTGAATAGATAATTTAGAGCAAAGAGATGTTCAAAAATGGCCCAGAAAAGTAAAACGTTGTTTGCTGTCTCAATCCCTGTCTCCATCTCTTTATCTGTTCCTCCTTCTGTGTCATTACTTTTTACTGTTGCATATGTATTATGCTGCTGGATGTAATGTACACTTTAAGGGGATTTTACAATTGTCATGAGTGCAGTAAAGACCAATACATCCATTTTCCCTTGCTTCGATCTGAGATTTGAACTTTGTGAAGTAGGAGTTCTCATGTGGTGTGGTTAGGTAATGATCAGTTATGTACATTTGTTTTTGAATACTGTAATGGTTCAAATCTAGAAGTATGTTAAAGTATTGTCGAATGTTTTGTATGACTCCTTTGTGTGTAACTGCTGGCTACACATTTTTTAACACACCACTATCCTGTTGCTGTATTAGTCCGCTTGATCCCTATTGGGAACACTATCTTGTACAGATCATGACTGAATAATTATGATGATAAACCAAAGAGTTAAACAGCATAAATATGTGCAGGAATTGACCATAAGCAAATCTCTTCTTACGTCTCTATCCCTGTATCCCAATCTCCTTTCCCAATTTAGTGTCCTTAGTTTTTGCACAAAGCTTGGCTTCATGCACCAGTGGTGAGTGATGGTAAATGTCATTTAATGTCTTATGGCAAAAGCTGAAGATTTCAAGTTGGTCTGGACTAGCATGGCTAACATTGCAAAAATATACTTACTGTTTACTTTCTGCAGTATACAAGTAGAGACTGATAGTACTGCTGGACACTCTAAATTGGCCAAAGGTACGAGTGTGTGTGCAAATGAGTACTAGGATATAGTACCACTGTGAGGCTAGCTACCAGTGGTGTAAACCTTGGTTTGAGATGTTTGTCACTACTGCAGTGACACCCTTGCTTATTTTTGAAATAATAATGCATTGTATAGCATGTCTTTATCCAAACATATATGAATCATGGTAATTTATTTGCTCCCACTGTAGAACTGTATGGGGACATGAGGACTTCCATAACATTTTTTTACTGTATTGCATGCTGCAAGATCATCAGAATCTGTGAGTGGGCCTGTGTTATGAGACTTTTTTGTGCTTGTGTTGTTTACTTGCTGTTATGGTAGACTTTGCTGTAATTCCTTGTGAGCATGCCCAGTATAATGATGTAGTAGATATATACAGTTTAACAAAGAGACCTTTAAGTAATGAATGTCATGATATTTCTGTTGTCATTTCTTGTTCTTTGTCAAGACTTAATTGAATTAGCCTCAGGGATATTGGCTTTGCCAATATATGCACAATGGAGTTAGCGAACTTCAGGTGGAAGATGACAACATTTTTCACAGGGCATTGTACATTTGCTGTATGCACAATTAAATCTACTACAGGTGAATTACTAATACACATTGATGCTTCACCTGGGTGTGATGTATGTTGATGTAATGTCATAAAGTTATTACTATTACTTTTAACAAGGTTCATTTCAGGACTAGATGTACATTGCAGTACACTGCATTCACATCTGTACTTCAGTACACTTAATCAAGTCAGCAGGCCAGGTGTGGTCCTTACACCAGGTACAACACACATCATGTCATCGATTATAGTAACAGAAATGCATCAGAGCCACAAATAAGTGCAGCCTGATATTTGCTACTTTTGCCCATTGACTGGTGTATCACTGGCATAATGCTGGCATGCACTTCTGTCTTACCCATGTCTTGTGTAGGCTACCTATCCATTTGTGATACATACAAAATAACAGCCTATGTAAATTTATATGCATCACAACATTCAGAAATGCAACTCTTTTGTCAGTGAACTTGCTACACTTGACTTGTACTTTGAGTTATGTACATGTCCACATATGCCACCGTAGCATGACTCATTTTGCATGTACACATGTCACACCTGCTATAGTGTGAGAAATGGTAATATGTATATCAGATCATTATTCTGTTTATATCCTGGTCAAGGTGACACATCTGTGCTATGTGCCAGGTCCTTTTTTATTTACTACACACATACACATCATGCATGTAGAGTTACTAACGTTCTAACATTCACAACATTCAAGCTGTTTAACAAAGGCCTTTTTCACCATTTAATAACATTATTGTTATGACTGCACAGGTGACCATTATTCTTCTCAATATGTCCACATTGTCACAGGCATGTACCCTGCCTAAAACCGTAACTATAGTTTCCTTCATACACATATGGCAATGACGACCTAACAATACTTTAATCTATATGTGTGTTCTAACATCAATCATGTGGATGTGATTTATTTTGCCACTGATATCTCCAATAGTACATATTCCAATAGCAGAGTACTTCAATACACCTGCCACACATGCTTAGGTAAGCATTCTCAGTACAGTCATGTGAGTAACACAAATATCACTGAGCATGCATAGTGGCAACTGAAAATTTATGTATAGTGACTGTTATTAATATAAAACACATGCTTGGCTCATACATGTTAAAAAGTAAAATGCTCCCTTTCAATGGTTGAAAGTGACAACAAATGGTAAAGACATGCCCCTTTTTGATATGTATGACACAACAGCTCTAGGGTTCATTTATTCTTGTTTATGCATGACAAAGTGGAGAATACAACAATACTGTCTGTTAACACAAATAATTACCTGTATATACATCTGATATCCAATAACTGCTGTATATGCAAATAGCCCATAATGAAAGTACTGTTCTGTTTGTTATCTCAACTCAGCATTCTATTAACATTTATATCACATTTTCTCTCCTTTTGTTACACTGTTGTTTGGGGTTCCTGTCACATTCTTTGTTAGCACATCCATTTTTATTTATGTACATGGGCCAATAAAGTTAACAGGATTATTTATTTATTAAAACATGTTAAAAATGCTCTTTTTGAAATACTCAGATTTTAAGTATCTGAGTTACATTTTCCCCATTTAGCCTACCCTGCATCTTATTTCTGCACTAATCTCATTTTATAAGTACAGTTTCCATGTTTAACTTCCTCTGTTTCTTAATTGTTTCAATAAACTTGTCCTTGCTTTGTATTAAATGTCTGCGTATGCTCACTTACTAGGTTTGCCTACAGAAAACAAATTTTGTTTACATTGTGTTCCATGTATTCTTTCATGAATGTTAACACTTGTGATAACCATGAAAAGATGTTAATAAGCATGTAATCTTCCTCAGCAGCATGTATATTCAATGAACATTGCACTAACATGAAGTAATCATAAAGGCTTAGTGCCGTGTACACACTTGCAAATAATTTCCAGGGATTATGTTTCAGAAACTTCTTGCTGAGATTCAGCATTATCAGTTGCATTAATTGCCCCATTGCAATCCTTTCACCCCTATCAAAAATCCTAGAAAGATGTATCCATCACCAACTGCTGTCCTATCTACTCTCCAACAACCTACTTTCCCAAACTCAACATGGGTTTTGACCTGGCCATAGCACCACCACTGCCCTCATTAACTTCACCAATACCATAAACACATACAGAAACCAAGGGCAACTTGTCTTTGCTACATTCCTAGATCTATCAAAGGAATTTGATACAGTTTCACACAATAAACTACTATCCTCCCTTTCCCTTCTGAACCTTGATAATGTTACATTACAATGGTTCCATAGCTACATAAGCAACCGGTCTCAATCTGTTAAATGGCACAACTCCCTAGCCTCCCCTCTCACAGTCAAATGTGGCTTACCTCGAGGTTCAATACTTGGTTCCCTTCTATTCAATGTCTTTATGAACCCACTCCACTTAGCAACTACAAAGTTCAACATTACCCAATACGCAGATGACACTTTTCTCATCTGCTCTGCACCCAATTTCTAGCTGCTTCAAACCCTAGCTCAAGAATCCTTCTCAGAAATAGAAAACTGGCTAAACAGTTCACGGCTAATATTGAACCCTAAAACAAACACAACTAATGCTATTTAATCCAACAAAGACCTTTAACCCCCACCTTCTCCATTATTTTAGCCAATAAAACCCACATAACTCCTGTTTCCAAGGCCAAACTACTAGGACATACAACTGACCACCAACTTAAATTCAATAAACACATATCCCTAATCATCTCCAAAGTCCACAAAAAACTAGGCAGCCTCTATTGTAGCAACAGATTCCTAACCCCTGATTCTAGAACTGCCATAGCCAGAACTCATCTCCTATCAACTCTGCTCTATACATCTCCAGTATTAATACATCTAAATAAAACTGACCTTAACAAGCTCTCTACATGTTACAACAAAATAGCTAGGTTTGCAACCAGTGCTAAATCACACTCTCGTCACTGCCAGTCCCTACATAAACTACACTGGTTAAAATGTCCTAACCTACTTCACTACCAACTCATTTTAGCCCATCAATTACTGTACCATCCTGACAAAAACCCTGACCTAACAGGACTACTAAACTTCCATAGTAATAAAAGGGAACTTTGATCTAGTGACAAAGCCCTAGTAGAAGTCGTGCCATTTAAAATAGCTCAGGGAAATCTCTATTCTCTTATGAAATTGCAAAAATATGGAACACACTACCCCCACACCTCAGACAACAAAACCACTCTGCCACATTCAAAAACTCCTCAAATCACAACTTTATGAAAACCAGTTATGTAACTGCAGTGACCCTCCCTTAACCCACTGCTACTACACTATTACTATCCATAGCCACCCCCTATTGAACATGTTTCCACAGCCTTATACTCTACCCTATGCAGATTTACCTCAAAGTAATTATCTATCATACTTTTTTTTTCCTCTTCTATGAAGCTGATTGTATATATACTGTACTTAGGCTAACCTACATATCTTGTAACAGTTTTCTTCTAAATAACATGTTAAACTTTTTTTAACTTTGGTTAATTTTTGCTAATTTTTGATAAACATTGTTAAACTTTCTTAACTAATTTTCACCGATTACTGTGTAACCTTGTGGAGTTTTTCTCCCTAGGACAATACTGAAAAAGGACACCTGGTGTCCAGTTGGACAATCCTGGTAAACAAATGTTAATAAATAAAATAAAATAAAATTAATGAGATTATTATCTTTTAAGCATAAGGCACACAACAGTATTATGTAAGCAAGCACAATATTTATGGAAACGGACTGAAGCATTTTATACCAGCAAGTAAACTGTGACTATAATCAAAGCTGGATTCCACACTAGGCAACCTAGACAGCTGCCCAGGGCACCATGCTGGCATAGGGGCCTGGCCACAACAATAAATGTAAAAAAAGTAATGTTTTCTTACTTTGTTTAGTGACCACAAACTGTCACTTTAAGAATTAAAATATATTTTTTTCTGTGACCACATACTGTAACTTTAAGAATAATAAAAAAAATAACGTTTCCTGCTTTGACCACATCCCATGTCCTGCTGCTTCCAGCTTTCAGTCAATAAAACAGAAGCAAGTGTGAGCAGAGGTAGTGACAGAATTCAAAGTAACAGGTGTTTGGAGTTACAAAGCATAATGAGAGCACAAATAAAAATAATGGCAGCTATTCACAGTTACAGCATAACATTTAGTAATAGCAGTAGCTTTTCAGAGTTATGTGCTCATGACCAGAAGAAAGTCTTTGGAGTGTTTGGTGTCAAAAAGCATGGTGGTTAGCAATGGCAGCTGTTCACAGGTCTCACAACCAGAACAAAGTCTGTGCAGCATTTGGCATCAGACACAGCACAGCAAAGTTATAGTACAGCATTTAGTTTTGTGTGTGTGTGTGTGTGTGTGTGTGTGTGTGTGTGTGTGTGTGTGTGTGTGTGTGTGAGAGAGATACAGGTGGTAAGAGGGTTAATCCAACTGGTACATACAATAAATGTTTTCAATTGCAAAACCTATGATTTAAAGATGACTGACAGAAAAGATATAAGGAGGTCAAACATGAGATGTAGTTGTCCTGCAAGCATATAACTCCAACCTCAACAAAAAATAAAATGGTATGTTATTTGCAGTAATGTTTCTTATTTGTGTATGACTTGTAAGATTTTGAACAAAAGCTACTACTACAGCATTTATATAGCCTGTAATTGTTTTGTTTTATTCATTGCACTAAAGATTGAATTAATTCATTAATAGGCCTATATTGTGTAATATACCTGGGGATTAAATAAACTCCATAAAGGCTTCGTGCAAAGCCTGCACAGAGTTTACATGTTTGCACGGTGAGCAGCAGCGCCTATTACATATTCATGCTACGCCACATTTAAATGTAAACAAATGCAGTTTTATGGCTAGCAACAGTGTTGCCGGCCAGGAAAACATGTATAGCAACACAGATAGCAGCAGACATGTAGAGCCATTTAACTATGGGCACAGTAGGTCTGTGGGATTACACAGAATGCCACAATGATTACCAGAGTTAATAATATAGCAATGTATATGGTCCAAACACATTGCAGGACAGTGTATACATTGCAGAGTATTGTGGAATCTCATTTCAGGCATTTTGTACAAATGTTATGTAAATGATCTGTAACAGTACATGGACTACCATTTAAAATAAATGTCAGAAGAAACGTGTTGTATTGAATAGGAACACACTGATGAATTGTAGAAATAAACACTGGGAAAGAGGACAAGTGAAACATCATAATGTTCAGCAGATGAGGGCATGTAAATGGAAGACAGTTGTAGCAGGAACACTAATCACATATCAACATGATACAGTACAGACTTCACAATGAAAATGTATATTATGTGACTGCCACATAAAGTGACATAACAATGGAAAACATGTCTTTGTGATATAAGCATCCTGACATGAACAATAGAGAGGACATCTATCAGGGATGTTATATAAAATTGAGGTTAGGTGCATATTGTGAAGGTGTGCAAACTGATTTGCCTGAATAAGACTGTAATGTCAGCAGAGGTCTCCACCAAGTGGGACACAGTTACAGGCTCATGGATAACAATAAACAATCATGGACAATATCAGAATAATACCATCAGCAATCCTATGCCTCTGACATAACATATGTGATTCTGAGTGATCATAGATGGTTCTGCACAAACACCCTTCACAAATATTATGACATGTCAGAAATCTATGAGGGTAATCAATCACATTGTCCTGACACTGTAACATCTGCTGGAGGTGTTAGGAGGGACACTGCTATACCTGCATCTGACATTATGATAAATCCAGGTTAGTCGACTGGTGTGCAAGGCATACACACACACACACACACACACACACACACACACATATATATATATATATATATATATATATATATATATATATATATATAGAGCACAATCCACACTGCCATGAACGTAGCCCATGCCATCAATGTTGTCAATGTTGTCAAACAACTATGCATGTAATGTGTGAATCAATGGAACAGGTATTACAGATGCATCTGGTATAACACCTTGATGGGGCATTCCACACCATCAGACAGTAATGTTTATGCAGTAAAAGGAATACCTAGATATGGTCAATAAAATGTGTGGGAGCTCACTGTGGCAAAGGTAGTACATTTATGTTACACATCACTGGAAGATGTGTAGGGAGGTACATAAAGAAGGGTGCATTTTACTCACTTATTGCTGTGATGAAGGCTGTGAACTATGGAGGTATTAAGGCCTTTGATGTGGATGCCCTGCACATGCTTAGGAGTTGTGTTACATACAAGGGAGTAATCATCACTGTGGGCACATGCTGGTAGATGTTCCACATACCATCTACCCAAGTACACAGGTCATATGCCACCTGGTCTGCTCAGAGGGGCATGATGTCTACATTATCACTGGGTTGTGTTTTTGTTTCCATAATGTAAGAAATCCCTCCATGTATTTGCTTCATCTCATGTGTTGTCATGGCAGTAGCAGCAATCTTTTGTGCATGTTAATAATGTCTGTATTATACTAACATCACAGATGGAGACACTGATTGCCCACAATCTGCAGTCCTCCAGACAGCTGACTGGACACAGGATGTGTATGCCATGTTTGATGTCTGTGACTTAAATAATAGACAGGAAAAGGCCTAGCAGACAGCATTGATGTGCAGACCTGATCACTGAACTCGAGATATATGTCATTTCACACATTTCAACATATTTAGATATCACATATGTGATCAAGTGGTCTACCCACTTGGTGTTATAGGTGATTATGGCCACTTATGAGAGTGTTGAGTTAATAACTCAGTGGGGACTTGTGTCAAATGCCTTGGGATAGTCAAGTTCCACAAGATGACAGTGGTGTCATCATGCATGCTCTTGATGACCTTCTCGAGGACATCTAACAGATGTAATAGACATGGATGTTGCATTAACAACTCACACATGTCTTTTGCACACATCTGGAATATTACCAGTATCCATTTAGAAAAAGTGATTTTATGTTGTTGTGCCTCACAGAAGAGGAGAGTCAGGATGTGTCTATACATGCATGAATCAGCTGCTGCCCCCTCAGTTCAGATGGATGCATGTTGTACACCCTTCTATAGGAACCTATTCCTTCTGCAGGATGTTTTGAAATATGGATCCAACTGTGTCAGGTAGGTGTATGTTCTGAGTCATGCTACAGGTGAACTGTGATGTTGTCACAGCCCATTGAGTCTGTGTGATTGGCCTGGATGAAGGTAAGACAGTGCATACTGCCTATCTTGATCTGGCCTAGGGTTTTGATGCACTTCCCCACTCAGGTATCTTTGAGAAACTCTCCCACCTGTGAATTAACCCTTACATCACTAGATTGTTAGCCAGTTGGCTCATCAACAGAACACATACTGTGAATGTTGATTAATCAACCTCTACCAGTAAAGCTGTCCTAGGTGGTGCACCACAAGGATCTGTGCTGAGCCCTTCATCATTTGGAATCTATTCGTCAGGAGTCCAGGCAAAAGTATATGGCCTTTGGCTTACCAGTTTTGCTGGGTGCAATTACTGACTCCAACAATGATGTTAACATATTACAGGAGGGGCTGACACAGACAAATGATTGTTGCCAAAGCCACATGTTCTACAAATAAATGCAAAAATATGTCATTATTTTGGCTTTTTGCAAAGTGGAATTTCCCATTAATTACAGCATTGACGATACCCCCTCCTCATACTCAAACCCAGTGGTGCGCAATCTGGGAAGACCGGTAGATAGCAATCTGAACTTTGACCACCAGGTTTCCTCAATGGTAAGGAAAGATTATGTCGAGCATGTCTACACACTCTAAACACCACCCTCACCCTCCCTTTTTCATCCCTTACCCCTTTCATCTCTTTTCCTCTCACCTTACTCTAGCCACCCACCTCCTGCCTTAATACCTCAGGACTCCTCCTCCTACCTACCTCCTGTCAGTAAGCTAATAATCTTTCCTGTCTCACTACAGGCTAACCAACTATCCATATTTGGACCCACATTATGCTAACTATATATCCTAACATCTCACAACATCTCTCAACACTAACTCCTTCTACCACCCTCCCCAAAAGCCTTGTAGCTTGTCCTATCACCTACTGCTACCCATCTAGAATGTGATAATCTTATAACATTATCTCTTGCCTTGAGTGTATGTTCACTTTCATAAGAATCTGATTAGCTTTATTTGTGATTAACTCTTGCTTGCCTTCATTATTTTAAATGCATCCGACAATCATTTCTCATTGTACTGCATATTTACTGAACTTTGTAATCATCTATTTTTTTGTACACTGGATCTTTTCTCCCTGGGCCTCCACTGAAAAAGAATCTGCCCAGTCGGACTATCCCGGTCAACAAATGTCAAATAAATAAATAAATAAAATTAAAACCTCATAAGTCAGACCATCGTATCCAAATCTGAAGATGTTATAACAGCACTGTACTTGACCCTCATCAAAATACTAATAGAGAACAATGCTCCCTTTTGCATGTACCTCACCAGACACCTGCAAAAGCTGGAGTGACCACAGGGGTTTCTCACCAAGAAAATACAAAGCCTACAAGCTATGCCATGACAAATGTGGATAGACTGAAAGCCCTGTTACTGTAATCTGTATCATATAGGATGAGGTGACTTGTGTCTGGCCTACAGACCAGTCTCTGACCCTGCCCTGATGAAAGTACTGCACATACACAAATTAGCTATAGCTGATAACATCAACAGAGTCTGGTGAGAGGAAGATGGTAATAGCAGTGCCCCACATGCTGGTGTAAAATGCAATAACTAATGTCAAGCTAGTACACAAACACACATACACCCCCAGCTGACTTCAGTGAGAACAAAACTCCTACTTATGTAAGTACACCAACTAGAGAACTCTATATTTAATACAAGTGGCACAGCATCAGTCTGACTTGGAGAGTGTCAGACAACACTTTATAGGTGATGACATCAGCAGTATCTGGTGAGGAATAGATGATAATAACAGTGTCCCACATGGTGAAAAATGCTCTCTCTAATGCAAAACAAGTACACAAACACACACACACACACACACACACACACACACACACACACACACACACACACACACACACACACACACACACACACACACACCCCAGTTGACTACAATGAGAACAGAACCCCTACCTAAGTACACAAGTCTGACTTTTACAAGGCTGCAGGGCAATTTCTAGTGTATGACATCAGCAATGGATGTAGGAGAGAAGATGTTGGGATGCCTGCATGAAATGGGTGTGTAAGCTTGTGCAACTGTCAAAATGTGGGCAATCCATGGGATTGGAGTGGTAACTGACACACACACACACACACACACACACACACACACACACACACACACACACACACACACACACACACACACACACACCCCAGTTGAGTACAATGAGAACAGAACCCCTACCTAAGTACACAAGTCTGACTTTTACAAGGCTGCAGGACAATTTCTAGTGGATGACATCAGCAATGGATGTAGGAGAGAAGATGTTGGGATGCCTGCATGAAATGGGTGTGTAAGCATGTGCAACTGTCAAAATGTGGGCAATCCATGGGATTGGAGTGGTAACTGACACACACACACACACACACACACACACACACACACACACACACACACACACACACACACACACACACACACACACACACACACACACATGCTCAACCAAGTAGATTGCAGTGAGAATAGAACCCCAACCTATCTGACTACACCAAACTCGAAAACTGAGTACTTTACACAAGTGCCATGGCACAAGTATGACTTTTACAAGGGTGCAGGGCAACTTATAGTGGATAACATCAGCAATGGATGTTGGACGGCCTGCATGAAATGGATAGCTAGCCATGTCCAACTGTAAAAATATTGGTACTCTATAGGATTGTAGTGGTGACTGTAGGATATACAATTATGCTCTTCTGACTAGATAGAAAGACACACACACACACACACACACACACACACACACACACACACACACACACACACACACACACACACACACACACAAAATTTGACTGCAATGAGAACAAAACCCATACCTAAGTACACTTGCTAGAGAACTCAGCATTTTATGCAAGCACCATGGCAAGAGTCTGACTTTTATAAGGCTGCGGAAGATCTTATAGTGGATGACATCATCAGTGTATGTTAGAGAGAAGATGTTGGGAGGTCTGCATAAAATTAATAGCTAGCCATGTCCAGCTGTTAAGATATTAAAGCTCTGCATGTTACCAGATTGATGTGTGCAAAATGTAGTATTTGGTGGTTGTGTTTTCAATGTGTGGGTATAATTTAAGAGACAGCTTTACAAACTATATGCAAACAAGTGTCCACATTACTACAAGTATTGGAAAATATAAATGTGTATTGTCATTATAAAGATGTGCATGGTATATAAAACAACATTTGTTATTCATTTTGTAGTGTAGCTTATATATTTGTGAACATGTACTGAGAGACCAAGTTTGCAGTGCATGGAGAGAAGGTAACAGATGGCTGCATTGTAAATATGTGTTATTTTCTTAGATATAACCTTCATTTTGTTGTTTTTTCCACATGTAGTTTCATGGCGAGAAGATTAAATGGAGAGTAAACAAAAGTAATACCTGCTATTGTTTTCCTTGCATAGCACACCACCAAGCAGTGGGTTTGCAAAATGGATGGCAAAGCGTGTATGTGAGATACAGATTTCTGCTGCTTCCTCTGTTTGCACTTAGTTATGTGATATGCAAACACAAGACTCATTGCTAACTTTATGAGAGTTGTTAGCATTCAGAGTATGAAACACACCTGCTGCTTAGCTGACTCTAGCAGCAGATGTAAATTTATTTTATTTATTTATTTTATTTTACATTTGTTGACCGGGCTAGTCTAACTGGATATATGTCCATTTTCAGTAGAGGCCTGGGGAGATAAGCTCCAAGACATGGTCCAATACAATAATACAAGTACAGACAAATAAAAAATAAGAAATAAAATCAAATATTCTATCAAAAATAGCAATTTTCGTAGTACAAAAAAACCCATCAACAATGGTAACATTTGTATTACAGCATAGAGGTTGTAACAGGATGTAGCACTGAAGTAAAAAGTCATAAACAGTGCAAACTGAAAGAACGGAGACAACAATGCAGGTTAAGTCAGAGGTAGATAAAAGGAAATAATCATAGTAAAAAGAAAAAAAAATCATCAGCAATTGTAACATGTGAATTACAGCATAAAGGTTAAGCAGGATCTAACACTGAGGTCCTGCACCATAAAATAATGCTATTTTTAAGTATGGAGACGTAATACAGGTTAAGTCAGAAGTAAAAAAAAGGAATTTAGATGTGTAGTATTGTAACAAAGGATTTGCTTAAGAAAAGGTATATAAAGAGGATAAAAATAATGAAAAAAGGTAGATCAGAAAAATATAATAAGACGGGAAAAGTAGTAGAGGATAGCAAGCACTGGATAGATAAGTCAAGTTTGTAGAGGTAGATGACTAGTCTGGTTTGGAGCAGGGGCATAGCCAGTATGTTTTGAGGAGAAGTTTAATTCTATTTTTAAAGAGAGATAGAGAGGCGAGTGAGGAGAGGTCATTAGGGAGAAGATTCCAGGATTTACCTACAGTATTAGAGAAGAGAGAATCCCCAGCTCTGTTATTAGGTTTTGAGGTGTGGACAAGAAGTTGAATTGTCACCTCATTTTGTGTCAAATGCATTGACACATTTCTTTTGGAGCCCAGCGGATATAGGGTTTGAATCCAGGTGTATGTAATAGTGTTAAATAAGTAGTAATAATGCAATGAAACAATTCTTTATACTATATTCACTGTGTGGTATTGTGTGTTACCTTAGCTCAGCATGTTTAAGTGGCAATGCATAATGGTAACAGCAGCAAGGATGAACTGTTCACCACTGCTTGGCATTGGTGTGTGTTGCCAAATTCTGTACAAGCATAGAGGCCAAAAAGTGAA
This sequence comes from Protopterus annectens, assembly GCF_019279795.1. NCBI lineage: Eukaryota > Metazoa > Chordata > Ceratodontiformes > Protopteridae > Protopterus > Protopterus annectens. The sequence continues at coordinate 1,566,007,470 of NC_056746.1, forward strand.
GGGCTCCATTGCTTTTTTGGTTACTTATGTATGCTGTGTGTGATTCTATTTTTTACCAGATTATAGGTGTTAAAATGGGTAGATAGGAAAGTAGTGAAATGGGGGAATCAGAAAGAAGAACAAAGGGAAAGCAATATAGGAATGTGCAGGAGAGAGGTCTGAAAAAAAACATAGCTATCAATTTCTTCAACGGTGTAAAATGAAAATATGTACAAAATATTAGGTGAATTTATATTGTCATCTCCACAATGAGGAATGTTGTATAGCCAATTGGAGTAAATTAAGTGTGTCAAGAAGACATGCATGAAGTGAAGAGCTATGTATGGCTGTGGGACAGGTGGTTGATTTATTTTTTTTTTTACTTCAGTAAGAGAGGAATGCAGGGATGTTGATATTTCTGGGTCTGGTAAGTTGGTTAGGTGAGGAAGCAGATGCAAACAAACAGAACAAACAAGACAAGACACATTGACGGTGAGACACACAAGAGTTTGGAGGACACCATGATTATGGTGAGGGAGGAGATAACATAAGCCCATGCCAATCAAAAATGGGGATAGTGCGAGTCTAGTCCTCAACCACAGGGCTGACATCACTAACCCCTTACTCCACTGCACTGGATTGCTTGACGGCTCCTCCTCCTTTTCACCATAAGGAAGAGAAGCCTCTCCATCTGGCGTAGGTGTGCTCCAGTGGTGCTGTACAAGACCCTACACACCAACTCTGACATGTCCTGGTGGGTGCTAAAATCCCTCCTTTGCCAGTACTCCCAGAGGGTTCCACAGCACCAGCTGCTGGGGAAGTGCTGCCTGAGGCTGCAGGTAGTGCGGGGACAGCAAGGCAGGACTGCTAGTTTGGGTCCCAGATGTGCTGGTCATCAATGCCAGAGCCGGTATAGCAGATGCAGGCTGAGCCACTGGTGTTGCCCTACCTCCCAGTCTTTAAAGCATTTAGTGATTTCTTAGAGATAGATGACATGGAAATATTTTGATGACACATAAGAGAGAGAAAAAATAGATAAGGGTTGGGAAGAGATAAAAACATGTTAAAATTAGTACCATCATATGTGACATGCAATGCATTATCACAATAATAAAACTATTTTATCTGAAGTTTTACATTTAAGTATACTTTCTAACAACTAGAAACTATAATTACAGATTGCTCAAAGTAATCCTTGGAATGCCCAGATATTTCACATGCCACTTGTGTAGAATTTAATTTATCTGATATCATTTAAGGATTGCACTATTTTATACTTGTTACTCATGGAAGTTGATCCCACAACATCTAACTACAGTTTTACACTTGACACCAAAAGTTGGTTTGTGCTACAGACTGACTCATGCATACATGCTTTTACAGTTAGGATATGCAGGCTTACTTTGTTACTACTGTATAGAAAAAATATATATATATTTTTAATTTAAAAGCTACAATAATAATTCTTGTGCACTGTATACATACCACTTGCTTCCCTCAGTCTCTTTAGATGCTCATCATGGGCCTGCCTATTTGCACTGATTTCTGCATTAGATTTGAGAAGAAAAGAAGAGGAGAGAAGAGCATTATGCATACTAGCCTTTCCTATATTTAGCTTTCTATCTATTATAAATTCTCTTTATTAGCATACTTACACAACTGTGGGATGTTGCTAGTTCTGAATTCATCCAACCACTGGTTGAGTGTATTCCTCTTGTTTGTTTTTTGGTCATTAAAGTGGTGCCTACATTGTTCTCCAGTGCGTGGAATGTTAGTCATACTAGATACAGCCTTGGCCAGACTATTCCAAGCCTCAGACTTGAACTAGGAGCCAGTATAATCCCCCTGCAAAAGCTTTTGCCTGAGGTGCTTTACCAGGAGTACAGTAAAGATTCTGGACTGCTCAACACCCCACCTCTGTGGCCTAAATTGGGCACCTTCCCCTCTAACACCAGATATGTCTAATCAGAAAACACTGCAATAGCAAATAATGATTTCCCACTCAATGTGTGCACTGGTAGTGCACAAACCTAAACAACAATACCAACCAGAATTGAGCAATGTTAAGTGGAGGGCAACAATACCAAACAAAGAGGAAAGCAGCTTTGGAAATTGGAAGGTTAATCTGATACTTGACATTAGTTTGAGACATGTGTGCTGCTGTAACTGTTAGTTGATTTAGCTGTGTAGACATGTACTGGGGACATACATTTCATGACCTGACACATGTTTGGTTTGGCTTTACACACTGATAAAATTGATTTTTATACTGTGGGATTCAAACCTACGTATGAGACATGTGATGACCTGAGTTATTGCCAGCTATGCCAGGAGAAGTAGGATAGTGGATGGGTAACATATGCCATAATAGCTAGCTGAGTTTTGTAAATAATTATATGTCCTTTGTATAGCATACTGATCTCTACAGATGCTTGTGTTGAAAATGTATTTGTAAAGCTGTTTGTGTTAAAAATGTACCAACAATGGGTCCTACTGGACAGAAAAAATACACCTGTATGTTAGACTGTATTGTAACTGTTGAAATTAATATATTGTAACTGAGGATACTGGAAGAGAAGAGGTTCATCTCAGTCTAGCTAACTTTGAAAAATAGTCTAAAATTAAATTACCTATTTAGGCCATAAGGATTGTACCTTAGAGTTCTGATTGCAGCCAGAGACAAAATACTGTGAGTTCTAGACCTAGGAATCCTACTGTATTGTCCTTAGGGGTGAACTAATTGCTGCCTTGGAAGGGTGGAAGTTTTGAAATGGTTTTATAGCTTCCAGATGCTATAACACATCTCAGCAAAGCTCTGTATCTGTGTGTATGGTAACATATATGTGCTAAATTCTGGTTCTGTTTCTAGCAAAGGGGGTAGTGTGAGATGACCCGATATATGTGATGCCATTCTGTAATCCAACACTGAAATGATGTTTTAATACGAGATGAGACAGAAGTCTCAGAGCTGTCTGTTTCTGAAACCTGACAAAGAAGGATCACTCACCCACTTCATATTGCCTTGCTTTAGTAAGTAACCAGGGAGTAATAATTCTTTAGATCAGTCAGGAAAAAATAGTGAGATTAGTTAAGTATTGTTTTTTCTGTATTTGTGGGAATCTTTCCATTGGTGTTATTTTTAGTATTTCCTGTGACTGAAACTCTGGTGCTTGTTGTAAATAGATATTTAGTATTTTCATGTGCTTTTATTATTCATTATTAAATAAATATAAACTTTTCATTGTGGCTGGTCTTTTAGAGAATATGTTAACCTTTCAGAGTACTTATATTTATTTGGTGACACTGTCACTACTCATGAAAGCCCTACTGCATTGGTTAAACACTACTATTTGTATTAGTATTAATTTTACTCAGTATAATTGGGTACCCTAGTAAGAGCTTTAGATTAGCTGGCTGGTGGCAGTGAAACTACCTTATAGTCTAGGAAAAGGTAGTAGAGCTAGTAAATCTGTGCCAGTCTTTCCCAGGTGTGTGTGTTTGTGTGTGAAAATCAAATCTGAAAGAGTGTGTGTGTCATCTACTTGGAGCAGGGACACAGAATACTGGTTTCAAAGAGAGGGTGGTGGAGGACTTGGATTGAAACACTCAGCTGAGGACTCAACTCTACAGCTGTGCCAGTGGGGAGTATTACTGGGGGCCTGGTGAGGAAGAGGGAAACCCAACCTCCAGATTGAGTGTGTTTCCTGTGTGCTCTTAAGGAAAATTGTGCTTGGTACAGAGAGCTACATTTGGAAATACTGTGTGTATTTATTTTTGTTCCAAGTGAATATCCATCATCAGTGACAGTGGTGAGGATTCAAGCTCCTTATTTACTGGCCCAAATCAGGGAATGTCACAAGACAAAATAGTTTATCCTACAGTGGTGATTTTCCATCTTTGCCATAGAAGTGCTTCTCAAACACAATCATGGATTATTTATAAATACAGATGACAGACGGAGGTGTTAACCATGTATGTGTGTGATCTGACAAGGTCATTTTTGTTTATACATTCATTTGTGTATGTGTCTTATTGAAGTGTGAAGGCCATCCAAGTCTAGATAGCAGAATCATATATACAGAAACACAGCTGGCAGTATACCCTCAATCTTACATCTGAACCATCAAAACACAGTAAGGGTATCTAATCCCTCATACATATAATTTATATGAGCTGCACTATTTATAATTATGTATAAATTGTTATAAGTGATATTTAATCCAATATGACTTATAAACATGTCAGTAAAAATGTCTGTTTTTTTGTGTTAGAACCCAGGACCATGTGTATGGCAGTTCTACACTTACACCTGTTGCCACAGGAATATTGAAATGACACATGGATATTCTCTTGTTCATTACTAAAAACTGAACTGTGACAGTAAAAATGTACATCCTGTATTAGTACTCTGGGTCATCTGTATTGCAGGCCTACACTTACACCTGCTACCACAGGGATAGTTAATTAACAGTTGGCGATTTCCCTATTGATTATTAACTTTTGTGTGCTAACCACCATGCAACACCACTTTCTGTGTTTGTTCAGTGCCCAACACACTTGATACAATGTATCTGCTTTGAAATTGTTGACTGCTTCCTCTCTGCAGGTATTCTAGATCTGCAGGTACTGAGGAAGCTTGCTAACCACTGCACAATATCACTAAACAGTGCTATGCAATGGAAAGCAAAAAATGCAACAATGTATTCTTTTTGACATTTAGAATGTCTATGCCTTGTCTCCATCTTGTGTAGGCCTGTAGTTCTGGTCTGTGTACTGCTAAGCATCATGCAAACGAGATAATTGTTTATTAGGTGTCGTACTTAAAAGACAAAGGTGGAACTTGAACCCTGATGTATCGATAGTATATGCTGTGTGAATCAATGTGTTTAGCAGATGTGTTACACCTACAAGTGATTCATAGGTATAGTTGATGCATTGGTCATCCAAGTACTTTACATGACATTTATTGTGTTTCTCCATTTCCCCTGTTTGTGTTAAGCTGTACACAATGCAAATAGTGACCATAAAGAAAAACAAGAAAATTAGGAGAAAGGAAGAAAATAAATCTATTTAAACAACACTACAAAATGTATGTTGGTACATATCAAATACTTTTACACTGGTCTGGATTTCAACTCTCACTCCAATGAACCTTCAAAACACAGTAAGGGTGTCTTGTTCCTCTTTGCCACAGAAACAGCTTTGCAACAGAGAATGAAAATCATTGTGGATACAGGCAAATGCAACATCATCCACGGTATTAACAAAACATATAACACTTGTACACTTCTGAGTTGTTTGTACATGTATTAATTTCAGATGTTGTGCAATGAGTGATCACACAACTATTTATGACTATTGCATGCAGAGATGCAGCTCTGTCTTATCTCTCTGTGTATATTGCTCATTCTTCTCTTATCTGACCAGTAATCTGAGACATGCACTCTAAGTCATTTTGTATCATTGTCCTTAAAATGTGTGAGGATACTAAATGGCAGTAATACATAGTTAACCATGAAGAACCACACTCTGTCCAGGTCAAGAGTGTGTTCCAACTATTTATTAGTAAAACAACAAGTTAAGCACTTTCATCCCCTCAAGGACTTCATCAGAACCTTATACCTTATAAAATCAAGACTTATATACAACTCAAAACATACATCACCCAATCACATTACATCCTCATGTCAGTTCCTTAACCCATGAGTGTCCATCATATGTTACCATGAGCGGAAAACAAAGTCTCTGTCTGAAACAAAAAAACAATATGAAAGAAGCATAGAAAAACCTAATAAAAATATTATAATAGAGTATATGCATTTTAAATAGAATTTTAAACAGAATTTTTGTACAATAGGCACATGTTGAAATGTGGGTATATTTATGTATGCCTTGTTACAAATATTGTAGGAAGACTGTTTTTTATTAGGTTTTTTTTATGCTGTATATAAGTCATGTGATTTTTATATGGCATCTGGTTCTGATAAAGTCCTTGAGGGGACAAAAGTGCTTAACTTGTTGTTTTACTAATAAATAGTTGGAACACACTGTTGACCTGGACAGCGTGTGGTTCTTCATAGTTATTGGTACTTCACTGCAGGGACTGCACACAAAGGTAATAATATATAATTGTCAACAAATGTAGGGGCGGTTGGATTCTACTGAACAGAAACTGTGAAATGTGTGCTGATTACTTACATTTCAAACCTTGATAGAATCACGTCTAAACTTTGTAAGTCTAACCTGGCTGACACACCCACTGGAGGTAAGGTAGTCTAAATTGGTGTAGTGTTTTCCTTCAACCTACCAGTAATCATTCACAGTTGCAATCCACTAGCAACAAACACTGAGGGAGTGTTTGCATTATGTTTACATTTGATACACATAGACAAGAAATTGGGATTCAGCAATTCTAATGAGTTTACACCTCATTTTGATCTTCACTGTGCTTTAGAAAATGCTACTTTTATCTGTATATACTTAAAAGTTTACTGATGACATAGGCATTTTTGTCAGGGCATTTTACTTCCTCAGATGCACAGCTTTATTAACTTTTATCACAAGTGCTAATGTAACAACTGTTTCTCTTTATACTTTTTTATTATTTCAGTGAAATGTAAATATCATATATTGTCAATGACACAGGGGTGTTAGTCTTCTAGGATGGCCCATAGACCTCTAGGAGAGTGCTGGTCACAGGTAGAGGTGATTGGCAATTGCATAAAATTGAATGTGCTGTGGTAAATGTGCATGCATGTTTTGGGGACAATTTATTTGATAGCACTTGCGTTAGCAAAATGTGTCATGCACCTGTTGTTTTGGGGTTCCATTTTTGTGTTGGCATTGTTTGTACAGAGGTTTGCTTTGCTATTGTTAATCCCCTTGTTTTTATTTGGATCCAACATTGTTTAGTGTACAACTACATAAATCTTTTTTTATATTTGAATAACTTGACTGTGGGTAATATTGAAAAACTACACTTTAATGTGTTATATCTAAACAGGACTTTTTATTTATGTGATACTTATGTGTATTATCCTTCTTTTGTGTTTTATGCCACCTAGGACTATTTGCTAATTTCTGCAAACCCATCTTCAGTGACCCTGAGAATGAAGTAATTGTCCAAGCATTTATGCAACATGATACCTTTCTGCTTGACAGATGACATGAGGATATTTATGGGAGAATGAAAATTTGGCAGCAGATAGTGGCGGATGTAAAACCAGTAGGTGGCCAGAGCAGGATATATGATCAGCTGTATCATAGGACCATTGACATGATTTCACTGTCCTGGAGGATAGCAGCTGCAGTGACCTGTGGACAGATGGCTACTGGGGGGCATGCTACAGAGCACCCTGTGACACCAAATGAAGACTTCCAGTCCACTGTCAAGGATCCAGAGAGCTCAGTGGAAAGTGCACAATAGCATGTGATTGATGTTGGTGCTGCTGTTTCAGGGAGGAGAAATATGTCCAGGACAAACGTCCAGGTAAGCTTACCTACCACAATTGTTAAATATTTCTCGTATTGTAAAATATTGACAGTAGTACTTAAGTTTTGTTTAACATAAATCTTTTTTTTTGTGGGAGGATTGGTTGTAAATTGATACAGTTAACAACACTCTCTGGTTGATAACACATGGGTTAGGTGATGTGTCATCCAAGGATTTTTTTAAAAATATTGTTAATGGACATTTAAAGAGCCAAACGTTTTAGCACCCTGTGTTACTCTTAATTGTGATGTTGGTCTCCTTACTTTTTGTGTAATGTCTTGCAAGACTATCCAAGCTAGGAACTCTGGACTCATCTGCTCATGGTAAGCAAAACATTTTATGTCAGTACTGATGAGCAATTCATAAAAATATTTATTTTATCCATATGTATGATGTGGGTGTCAGGACTGTTGAGTTTATTGCTGCACTGTCTGTAATAGTAGCACCACTATTAGTTTGTTAGCATATATAGAACTATAGTAGTGTAGGTATTAATTTATTTCCTGATTTTGTTGTTTATTATCACAGGTGATCCTGACTGTGGAAGTATAGGACTCTTACCACCTGATGTCAGAGTATTGGCAGACTCTGTTGATGATTTTGGGCAAAGAAATGCAATTGGGAGGTGCAGAGGTTGAATCTGACACTGAAGTTGACACTCAGCCATCCCCTGTAATTCCATCAGACATAGCCAGTAAGCCTATGCCAACCCATTCCAGTGAGCCCTCAGATATTGAGCAGGTAGAGAGTGAGACACTCAATCAGGATAGTGTGCTTACTGCAGCTACAATTCCTGTTGACTCTGGCCATAGCCAAAGTGTGGGTGAGATGCCATGCCAGATGGTTGTTAGGAGCAATCAGAGGAAGTTTGCAGTTCATCGTCCACATGATCCAGGTGTGCCTTTCTGTGCCACTTGAGGTATGTTTTGGGTCATCATGGAGGTGCAGGTACATTTCAATAGGTCCTCTGAAGAAATGCTTAGGGTTGTAGATATGGCACAGGCTGACATGTGTGACTGCCTCCACCATGTTGTGGATTAAATGGATTGGATGAATGACACATTGAAATGGGCAGTGTCTGTGATGGAACATCTGCTGGGAGGGGATGGCATCCATGTGGGCATAGGTCAACCACATCATCTGATGTTAGTCGATGTGGCTGTGCCCAATCATGCTCCATTAGTGGCAGTACTTCCACTGCTCCATCAGTGGTTGAGGTGTCTACATCCAGATGTAGCAGGCCATGGAGTTGTGGTCCTATGATACTCTTGAGGAGAGCTCACCCTGCAAACATCAGTCACATTCAGGTAGCAGTACTGCATCTGACCATGGATGTGGACATGCCAGTGCAACTCCTGGCATAGCCAGTTCTCGTGATCGGGTATGAAAACAATGAACTGCTACCTCTAGCATGCACTGCTCACACATGTCTGACATATCAAGATGTAGAGCTAGCACAGAGCTTGGCTGTGTTCTTGCAGATACCCACAAACCAATTTCACCTGGTGGGCCCATACAGACAGATAAACAGCAGTTACATGGTTCAGCCACGAGGCTTAAAGTTCCTTCTGTCTCACTGGCCATTATCCAGATGTCTGCCTGTTTCTATTTCTTACTTGCACACACTCACCTTTTATGTCAGCAAAGCACACACTCACTTACCTTTTGTGTCAGCAAAAGCTTCCTAACCCCCCCTACACACACACACACACACACACACACACACACACACACACACACACACACACACACACACACACAAAACACCCTGTGCAAGTGATAATAACTGTGCCATATCCTTGTTTTCTGTCTTTTGTATTCAGGGATCCATAAGCTTTGTGTCTGATGCTTAGGGTGCATAACTAACTTAGTGCTTAGTATAGCTGTGTTTATGACACTGTTTATTAAATTTTACTGTTTTCATGCTGTTTTTGTAATGTGTACATGCCTCCCCACTCTTACAGCAACAAAGCTGGACCAAGCCATAAATAAAAGCGACAAAGGCTGAACAACAGGGAGACTTTTTACATATTTTGGTCTTACAAAGTTAGCCAGTTAATAGATTCAAAACAGTTTTTCCATCAGTATTTTTAAGAATCTTCTGAGGGTTATAAAGTTTGAAACTGAAATGTGTGTCATTAATTTCTAGTTTCTCTCTTTAATGATTTGACACTACAAAAGTATGAGGCCAAACTGAGGGCATTTGCTGACCATCAGTACTTTTGAGAGTTATGAATGCATGAATCTCTGAAGCCTTTGGATTATGACTTGACAGAGGACACCTGTATTTACATAAGTCTGTGTTGTCACATGTTGACGTCATTGCTGTGCAAATCACCCACCTTTTACTTACTTACATTACCAAGTAACAGCATGCAAGGATATGCTGTTCATTTGTATTCTTACACAATTCTGTTTTAACTCTCCAGGTTCAACCCTTACCTTGTAAATCCAGCAGCTGCTGCAGTTTTAGCTCAAGGCAGAATCTGTCTGATGCTAGGAGTACACAGCCATTACATGGGTAAGTAAAGGTTGTGAGTATTGCCTGGCATTAAGATTACTGTATGTATGTGCATAGGATGAAGGTTTTAGCCCCTTAGGTGGTGAGTGAGTGCTATGCATTGACTCTTAGCCAGTGCAAGGGCATATTGAGCACTTCTATGTTTGCCTACACCCACAACAGTTGCTGGCTCCCCCTCTGACTCCTCAGCTGCATGTGGCTGTAGTGACCTTGCCAGTGATGGTGGAATGTGTGCCCCTCTGTCTTGTTGATTCTGCTGAAGTTGTTTTCTTAGGATGATGTTGTGAAGCAAGGCACAGATGGTGAAGATTTTAGTACATATGTGTGGATTGTACTGCAGGTCTCCCCTAGCTGTATCTAGGCACTGGAGCCATGACTTCAGCAGCGCTGTTTGAAGTTTGTGGTTTGAGCATGTGCCTCATTACGGCATTCTTCAGTGGGTGAGTGTGCATGCATTTCTGATGGGCATCATTAGCCATGGTTCCAGTGCATAGCCTCCATTACCAGGTAAATGACCCTGTGGGATATCACCCCTAGTAAAAATCTGACACAGTTGGGAGTTGTGCCAGATATGTGAGTCATGGTAACTGTCTGGGTTGCCAGCACACACATTCAAGATAATTCCCTTAGCAAAAAACATGACTTGGCAGTTAATATAATGGAATCCCTTTCTATTTATGTAGACCCTTGCCTGTTCCCCATGTGGTGGTACAGGGTAGGACTCCTGCATACTTATGGCCCTATCCTCAGGAGTATGAGGAAAATGCATGTGGTCACTGACATGCTGGAGCATAGAATTCAGGAATTGATGGAGGATCCTGGATGCTGATGCCTGTGATGGCCACATCATGCCCCCTGTTTGTTTTTGAAAGGTTCCTCTAGCTAAAATTCTGAGTACTATACATACCTTTGTCTCCAATCATATTGGTTCCCCTCAGTTTGCTCTGGGTCTGAGTTGTGGCTGACATAGGTTGCAGAGTTCCTGTAGAATGTCTCTATCCACCCTGTAGTGCTCCACAATTTCCACCTCATGCAGATTGTGATAAGTTAAACAGGGTCTGAAAACGCTTCTCCTTTTTGGCTGTGGTTTATTAGCAGTAGCAGCATAGACTTCAGCCTGCTGCACACACACGTATGAATTAAAACAACAGCAGCCTCTAACATTCTTTCCATGTAGCCTAGTTTCTGTGGCTGTATTCCAATAGGTTATGGATTTCACAGGGAAAACCAGCACTTAGTCTACATGGTTGCTTTATAGCTTGTTGAATAGCTCTTCCATCTTGGATTGGTTGATTACCATACAGTTCAGCTGCTTATGCTGTAATTAGCATGCCACAGTGTTTACCATTGTTTGCATGGGTCTACACACTTTATAGAGCTGCTTACTGAATGCAAAACAGGGCACTACCATATGCACGTTGTGCCGCAAAGTGCACACGGTCTTAGCAGACCATGTAGGGTTTATCGAATCTGCAGCACAGTCTAAACTTTATTTTAGTAATATATTTTTGCAGTACCTTCTTTAGAGCTTCCAGAAAATGCAAAGGATTTTAAATTTGTCAGGTCATAGTCTGCATAATTTAGAGCTATCTGATCTTCAGCATTCTTTAATTTGTCAGTTGTTGCATATTATTGTGGTACAGTCTTCTCCACAAAATTGGAATGTAAAGGATTTTTGCTTTTATTTATTTATTTATTTATTTAGGAATGTCTTTTAGTCTGGCAGTTGTCACAGAGGACTAAACCTCTGCCTTGTTAATGAGCTGCTTCCTGTGGCAAGAGTGTTTTTTTCATTTTCATTTATCTCCAGTAGTCATTTAACTAGATAATGCTTTGGAGCAACTGGGAATTTATGCTAGTCTCATTACTCATCTCCAGTACTGCATGCCTAGTTACTATGAACCTGTTGTGATTATCTGCCAGACATTTCCTATTGCATAGCTCAGGAAGTGCTATGGAAGTATCACAGTAGTCAATTTTTTCTTCAAGCACAGCAGGCACTGTATTTGTAGATAAAGCACTTAAATGCAAAGTTGTTTGCCAGCAGCAAACACTGCATTTGTAATAGCTCTCTTTAATGTGGAATTATTCACATGATTTTTACTTCTGCATAGACTGTATATATTGACTTAGCATATGTTATCATGCGGTGAATATTTCTTAAGCTCATAAATATTTTTCTATTTAAAATGTGCTACATGTGGCTGGATATTGTGGTATGGTGGTAGAGAGTTTTATACAATTTCATGTAGGTCATCCAAATACCAATAAAGTACATTTTATTTATTTCTTCATAACAATAAGGCATGTACACAGTCAACAAAGTGGTTATCGCGGCTGGTGGAATGGAGTTCTCTTTGTGAATGAAAGAAATGTATGCTCTTATCCTCTGGTCATTTTCAAACACTCAATAATATGGCTTTGCAGGATTGTGTGTGTGTGTGTGTGTGTGTGTGTGTGTGTGTGTGTGTGTGTGTGTGTGTGTGTGTGTGTGTGTGTGTGTGTGTGTGTGTGTGTGCATGTGTGTGTGCATGTGTGCGTGTGTGCGTGTATGCGTGTGTGTGTGTTTGTGAATTTAGGTGGAATACTTTGGCTACTGTGTGCTTGTGTGAAATATGTAACTTTGGTCATTATTATTATTTTTTTTTTTACACAGACATCTGAGAAGAATGTAATTAATGCAGCTGTAATTGCTGGGTCTGGGGGATGTTTGTGGATATAAATGTGCACATAATCCACCATTGTCCAGATGCATTTTCAATGAATGTGAGTTTCATGGGAAGATTAAGTTTGCCATTGTTCATGCATATCTATTTTCAATATGAAATATTTTGTATTGGTTTTCTTTAGCAAAAGTGCTTGTGCTATAAAATCTGAAATAAAGATTTTAAATCTGTAAGCATTGTAAAAGTAAAGGAGAAATTATTATGCACACACTGACAGGTTTCAACAATATTTATGATCATTGATGGGAGACAGCCAAGTAATTGGACAACAGAATTGTTGTGGGAGGACTCTTCCATTACCCTGCCTAAGGACCCATTTGACCATGATATGGCTCTGACTGTAATACAGTTATCATTGTTTGCAAAAATATTCTCACAGCCTTCAGTTGTCACTTACGTATGAGGCAAACCACATAAGCTATTACACAGCCACTGACCATGTTCACTGCCATCATGTCTACTGTGCTTTTTCCTGTTTCTCTACTTCTCTTATCTGTCAGCTTTTTGGTTTGAAAAGTTGCCTGTACAAACAAAGTGGTCTTTTTGCCAACACTGTATACAATATAGTGCTACACAGTGTACAACATATAAAACCATGCAAGAATGAATGGAACTGAGAGAAGGAGGAAGACTGATGGTTAACAGACTTCAAACCAGAAGTCTGCTGATAAGGCAGAGGTGCAATTAGGATTTAACAACTTTGTAAGTCTCAGAATTCTCAAAGAACCAGGACAGCAAAATGCCCTTAGGGCTAGTATTAAGACAAGCATATGATGTGCACCATTTTTAGACTAAATTTTCTACATACGTGATAGCAGTGTGTAAGAGAGCCTGTTATTGAGGCCAGAATCAGAAAATAAGGTAGCATTAATGTTTCTTCCTAACGTATTTTTATTACAGCCAGTGTTGGGTTTGCATAAGCATATTCTCATATCCAGAGCTGTAATATAAGTTTAACCTTTAACCTTCCTATTCTTCACCTCCATCTTTTTGTATGAATCAGTTACAGCCAAACAAGAAAGAGCTGTCAGGCAGATGCATAGTACCTCCTCACACTGACTACGATGCTCTGGGATCATCAAAAGATGCTGACCTCCAGCAGAACTTGTTGATGTCCTGCTGCTGTACTCAAAGGTGAGCTTAAAATGGTCATTCTCAGACAGCAGTTAACTTACAGAGAACTCTACAATACTTTACCAGTGTATCAACTGTATCCAGAGCTAAGCTAAGATAAGAACATTCTCTTGATTACTGCAGTTGTTCTTGTTTTATACAGTGATATCCACTGTTTTGAACATCTTTTAAAGCATGTATTTAATTTTGTGGCAAAGATAGTAATTTCTCTGTTTGTTGGCTTTTCTAGTCTGTGTGCCATCAAATCTCTTTACAGAAGGGAGAATTAGCCAGGGGCTTAGCTATTTGGTAGTTGGTTGTTGTTCAATCTGCACTTGAGAGCTGCTTTTGCTGTGCTTTTGCAAATAGAGATTCCAGGGTCAGACATATTGTGGCAGAAGGTGTTTACCTGGTTCCAGGATCAGACATTTTATGGTAGAAGATATTTTTCTGGGCTCTGTGAGTTGTAAATCACTGGGGGAAGCTCAAAATGTGGTTGTTTATTGGCTAGAGGGCACAGGAGTCAGTTTACAAACTTTTTTCTCTACTATAAATCAGGCAAATTACAGAGAATAAGAAATTAACTGCACTTGTACTCGCTTTATACATTGATCACTACTTTTTTGAGCATTTGTAAAACATTCATTTAATTTTGTGTCAAAAATAGTAATTTCTCTGATTGTTAGCTCTTCTAGTCTGTTTGCCTTCACATCTCATTGGGGCAGGGTGAATCCACCATGGACTTAGTTGTTTACTAGTTCTTTATTATTTAATCTGCACTTGAGAGCTTCTTTTGATGTGCTTTTACATTTAAAGATTCTAGGGTCAGGGGGTTTACCTGGGCTGTCTGAGCTGGGAAGCACTGGATGAAGCGCAAAGTGTCGTTATTTATTTTCTGAGAACACAGGGGTCAGTTTTTATTTTTTTTCTCTAAATGAAGCTTTTCACTTGGTTGTGGGGGTTAAATGTGCCCTGCATAGCTGCAAAAGCCTAGACAGTAAAATTGACCTGGAAAGTTAGGATTAAATCTGAAACCTGTTAAACAATGTGGTATTGTGCAGAAATAAGCCTAGGGCAACTTGCTTGTGCATAAAATAGCACTGTCATATCCTAGCATTATATAACATTCTGCCCTTGACCCTAGAAACTGCCACAGGAGAGCCCTGTTAAAACTCAATCCTTAATCCTAAACAGCCAACCCTATTACAGGATGAACACCAAAAGGTCCGGTCCATAGAAACTGCACACTAAATACCTCCCAATATTAAAAAACTGCGGGCAAGGTACCAAACGTCTGGAGACAAAAAATAATGGAAAAAATGGAATTAAATATTTATTCAATAACATAGTTGAGCACTTTTGTGTAAATACCAACTAGAACTGAAAGTAGAGTCTAAAATAAATTTCCTTTCCTAGCAGTATAACACCAGGTTCAGATAAATGGGAGCACAACAAGCTGCCATAGCAACTCCATTAGATTATTATCCAGGACTAGCTCCATAAATTCCTGAGTTAATAACACTTCTTGACTAGGCAGAAATTTACAGTCTAAAATCACTTCCCCAAACCAGTCCAGACCCACAGAATGTGGGATCCTGTAAAAAAAAGATCAATGATACCAAGGGTGACAAAAATCAAGTCTTCATGGTAGAAACTTTGGTAAATTTTTCTAAGAAAATCCCAAGAATCCTATAAAATGTAATTAATACTAGCCAAAAAAGGCTTTAGCTTGTTGTCTACATACATACTTAGTGGGTGTGTCTTGAAACCCTTGGAAGCAACAAATAGACTGAGTGGGGGATCCTCTGTAGATTTATGAACTTTGGGATCTACAGGAATTTGCGGATCCTCCACTGTCAAAAACTCAAACAATTGCTCACTGAGTACCCACTGCAATAAATGATCTCGCAATAGAAAAATACATTTTTTGTTTTTGTTAATTTCATTTCTAGTTACTATCACATATTTTTCTTCATCACTCAAAATTCTCTGCATGCATGCATCATAATCAGTGATGTCCATAATTACAACACCCCTACCCATGTCTGGTTTCATAACTCTAAAGATTGATTTTTAGAAAACATATGTAACAAAGATTTTTCTTCTTCATTAAGATTGCAAAAACATGTTTATTATGTTTATTGAGCTTCCTCGAGACCTTCTGGACCAACTCCATAAAATCCTGTAGCCCAGCATGAAGGAGGGGGGGGGGTAAACATCCTCTTTTTTTAATGAAATGTATGGCAACTGTACTTGATAACTTTAAATAAACAACCCACATTTAATTTCCTCAAAAATCCTAATAATTGAAATAGAATTTATTGGGAAATTATGTTTAGAAAGGGGTTGCCCCAAGCTTTAGCAATTAAGGTGTCAGGTGAGATTATAAGCACATGTGATAAGAAATTCAAACCTATTTTAAGTGTGGGACCCCTCATTACTGAAATTAAGACCAATTCATTAGAATCATTGCAAAAGGCTTTTGTTTGCAGTTTTAATTGTAAAGCTAAGAACATTGAAAATATTATTATTAGACATTGAAGTGTGTTGGTGTTTTTCAGATATTAAATATTTATTCCAGTTAAACCTTGTTTTGTGCAGAAGATGAACAATACCATTTAAAGAAATTTTGAAAAAAATGACATTCTGCACAATATTGAGAGGGTTGGCACCTTTAAGTGTGGTTCTTACCACCTATATATATACATAAGCAATACAGAGAAAGTGTATTTAGTTGCTAGAGATTTTAATATAAATTTAACAGAACATTTTAATAGTAATAGTAGAGGAGTGATTTATTTAGCGTATTGTTTAAGTTGTCCAGGTTTCTATGTAGGGAAAACTGAATGCTTTCTAAAAAGTGGATTTGTGAACATGTGTATAATATTGAACACCCAGTGAATACAATACAAAGGTTTGCAAATTAAGCAACTTTAGATTCTTTGTTCTTGATCAAGTGTTATTTAGCCATACGGGTAGATCTTGGGAGACCAGGATAGAATATATGGAGAAACTTTGGCAGCTAAAACTGGATGCTGGGTGGACCTTGGTATGAATTATACTATTTCCATTTCTAGCATTTTAAAGATCCATGAAGCTAAGTTATAAAAGCTCCATCACCTTTTACTGTTCATCACACTACTTCTATACCTTCTCTACCTCGCTTATAATGACACTAACTTCCATAACTATCATATCCAACACCACCACTTCCCAACGCATACTGACACAACAGCTCAACTTCCATTTAAGCCTTATAGCATAATTAGCCCTCATCTATATCACTGCAGCAACATTCTTCTCTTCCACTTCAAACATTTCCACAACCACTCCACTCATCCATCCACATAGAGGTATTACCAACGCATGGCAAAACTTAGATACTTAGTACTGCACTCCTTAACACAAACTGAACTACAGGCAGATATCCATCCCAACCCTGGCCCTAACTGTAACTCTTCCAACAACTGTGACCTTCCTGACACCACCTCTTCTACTACTATACAAAATCTGGCTGGCCCAACTCCATGTATGTTACTTCCCATAACCTCCACCTCATATCTATTAATAACAAATTTCAACCTCAGAAGCTTTCTAAATAAAATGTCTGAATTCCATGCTACCTTGGCCACCTACTCTCTATACATAGCTGTCATAACTGAATCCTGGTTACAGCCCCACATGAAAGACTGAAATTACAACTAATGGTTACAACATCATAAGACAAGATAGACTAAACAAACGAGGTGGTGGTGTAGCTGTTATGTTCAAAGACTCTCACACAGTGGAAAAACTAAACTGTACTACCCCAGGCATCACCAGTGGAGAAATACTAAGCACATGCCAGAAACTTAACCCTCAAAAAGCCATTATTATTATTGCCGTATAACTTCCTCTCAGTAATAACCTTCCCAGCATTGAATCCCTCCTCTCTTGGTCTGCTTCCTCTTTCAGCCAGGAAACTATCATCCTAGGTGACTTTAACCTTGACTGGTCTCCTGCTACTCTACCTGTCCCACTAACTTCATAAACCTGCACAACTTCACCCAAACTACTAACATCCCCACCCTCACCGACAAACATTCTAAAAAACAGTCAATACTTGACTAGATACTAACCAACAAGCCTAAACTGGGGCACCAAGCTGGCTGCATACCTATCACACTAAGCGACTGTGCTCCCACATTCCTAGTTAGAAAAATAATTCAATCTGAAACATACATACCCTTCAAATACACCCAGAGCAAGAAAAAATGTTCACCTGATATATTCAATCTACTACTTCAACATTGTGACTGGTCCCCATTAAAACTCCTACAACTAGACCTTGCGGTAGAATACTTCCATAACAAATTCCTTGAAATCTTAAATAATCTTGCTCCCACCAGGAAAATTCGAACCAAAGCCAGACAATTACCATGGCTATCTAATGACACTAAGTTTCTAATCAAAGAAATGGACAAAGCCTGGTCATGTTACCATACCACCAAAAGTAAAAAATGATTTCACCATATTTCAGCAATTAAGAAATCAAGCTAAGAAAAAAATCTCCAGTGAAAAAAAACTTATTTTCAATCCACCTAACAAAATACCTGAACAACCCACAAAAGTTCTGGCAAAACATCAACTACCTCCTTAACCCTGGTAAAACTGCCACCCCTCTGCTTCCTTCACTTGTAATACCTCTGAGCCCATAGCATCGCAGTTCAACTCCCACTTTATTAACTATATTAACTATCACCACCCTCTTAGACAACAAACAATTCCACCCACTAAATGTACACCCCACCACCAAAAACACAAATTCTTTCTCCCTCAAACCCATTCAGACTATGTACATAAACAAAACTCCTAAATAAACTAAAACCCTGCTGTCTTGCCACAGACCAACTACCCAATGAATTCCTAAAGATAGCTGCTTCATCTATAGCCTACCCCATATCCATCCAAATCAATCGCTCTATCTCTGAACACTATGTCCCTCACCTCTGGAAAATTTCTTGCAGCATTCTCCTTCACAAGGGCAGCCCTCTAGAGAAATCTCAAATTATCGATCAATTGCCATCCTCTCTCTCCCATAGCTAAAAATCCTAGAAAAATGTATCCACCAACAGCTTCTAAATCACCTCATCACTAACAACTTCCTATCCCCCACACAGCACGTCTTCAGGCCCAAGCACAGTACTAACACTGCTCTAATAACCTTCACCAATACTATTCAACACCTCAGAAATGAAGGACAATTCATCTCTGCAATTTTTCTAGATATGTCAAAAGCCTTTGACACCGTATCGCACCAATTGCTACTCAACAAACTGCTAACTCTAAACCAACTTTTTGCCGATAAAGTCTTACACAACCCCAGCAACTGCCCTGCCCTCTCTAACCTGGTCTAACCCAACATTAACTGCAGATCCCTTAGATCCTTTGACAAATTGCTGCTAAGATTTACCCAATCACACAACTATCATGGTGACTCCCTCTATTCCAATAAAAAAACCAAGGTCTGGAATGTTCTACCTCAGCACATCCAAAAAAATACTAACATCTCTTTTTTCAAAAAAGCCTAAAAAATATTTCACCAGCAGATGGCTCTGCCCCTGTGCTTCACCTGGATAACTCCCTCCTAATGTCTTCTCAACTCTGTAATCTCCTTCACCTCAAACAACTACAGCTGTTTGCTAGTAGAGTTTTGATAAACCTATTTGTACAGCTGTAATTTGCGATATTATGTTCCTAGAACTATTTGTTTATGCATAGCATCTTTGATTATTGTACTATTGTATTGTGACTTAACTACTGTACTGTTGTATTGTGCTTTATTAACTACTGTGTTCTTAGTAATTGTTTTGCTTGGAATTGTTAATTTGTCTGGAGCTTTTATCCCCGGGTCTCCACTGAAAATGGGCTGCTGGTCCAGTTGGACACTACCCAATTAACAAATGTAAATAAATAAATAAATAAAAAAATATATATTCTCATTATTTAACTTAATATTATTTATTTGTTATACAATAGGTATCACATATTTTGAACATCTGGTACACTATGTTTTATAAATTATATACCTGTTATAATTTTTATTTATTCATTTATTTATTTTTGTAGTAGTTTGGACTAAGAAATTAGAGCAAACCATTGTTTTTGGGGTAATTTATTGATTTATTAAATAATTAATTATTTTCTGATTGAATTGATTAACTTACGTCATGAGTTAGGTGACTGTTTTTAAATATGGAGAAGACTGACTGTTTTAATTGTTCTGAGGAAGTCTTATATGTACAAGACAAAACCACTCAACCATGTTATTGAATAAATATTTAATTCTATTTTTTCCATTATTTATTTCTTTTTTTGGCTCCAAATCTTTGGTACCTTACCCACATTTTTTGGGGTTTTCTATTACAGCACCACATGACATGAATATGCAATTTCCAAATGCATTTGTGGTCAGCTGGGTAGATTTGGACATCCTAAGGCAATGCAGCAATTGTCTCATTCTCAGGCAACCATTTAATCATAAAATAAAATAAGCTGAGAGATGTAAATACTCAACTTCCTTGGAGACAAAATTGTTCATACAAGCTATGTTATTAGGAGTACTCACATTCCATCCCTCACACATACCATTCATGACACACAGAAATTGTCTTATGTTGTGGCACTTAAAAGAAATCTTCCCAAATCACAAAGATGTCCAAAGCTACCTGATGACAACACTGCTCCTCAGCAATCACTAAAGCACATACAAAAACAAAAACAAACCTCTCACATAAGCCTACACTTAATGGTCCCCCAAGTGCAAATCCCATAAGGCAAGCATGAACTTTACCTAGTACTGTTGTCATTGTGGGGCTTTATTGTGTGGCACACAGATACCGCACTCACCAGGTTGGACAAGAAGATAATTACAGTTACCTGCAAATCTGGAGCCAGGATCCACAATATCACACATACACTCATGTTACTGCACCCCAGGTACAAATATGATTCTGTCATAGTCAGTGTGTGTGTAAATGACATGAGACATACCTCACTGGACCATATGAAAAGATACCTAATGGATCTCTTGGAATATTTATTTATGATTTATTTAATTATATTTGTTCACCGGGTAGCGTCTGACTGGGCAAGTAGGCCATTTTCAGTGGAGACCCAGGGAGAAAAGCTCCATTAAGGTACAATTAGTTATGGAGCCAACAATTTATGAACATGAATATTAGCAAAAAATGCAGATTAATGAAATACAATGTAAGAGAAAAATAAAAGTTGTAGTCTTGTAAACCAGTATTAGCAAAAATGCAAGTAACAAAATACGTAAGAACATATAGTCAAAAAGCTAAACAGCATAATGTAAAAGAGAGATAAACATATTCTAACAGAAATATGCAAGCCAGAGTGAAAATATGGGCAGGAAATTTGAGTAAAAGCAGTAGCTGTTTAAAGGAGCTGAACAGAGGTATGTGAGAAGGGGTTGTGAGCTAATAGGAGAATGAAGCTAGCCAGGAGCCATACACAGGCAGAGCTTTATTTAAATGAGGACATTTTGGGATCATTTTGGATGTGCTTAGTAAATGTATTCCAGTACTTAGCTATTATATGGAAACAGAGGGAGTCGCCACGATAGTTGTGGTACTGGGTAACTCTTAGCATGAGCCTGTCGGAGGACCTAAGAGACCTGCAGTTAAAGTTAGGTTGGCTCAGGCTTGAGAGTGTAGGGCAGTTACTGGGGTTGTATATGATTATATGATTTTATGGGCAAAGGTCAGCTGGTTTAGTGTTAACAGGTTGGAAAGTTCCAGCCAGTTGAGCTGTTGAAGAGTGGAGCAATGGTGAGTTTTATGGGGATGATTGGTAGCGAACTTAGCTATTTTGTCATAGCGGGACTCTAGATTATTAAGGGCAGCCTTGCATAGGTTTGTGAAGATATTGGAACAATAGAGGAGGGTAGATAACAAGTGAAATATAGCTGTGGCTAGTCTGGCTTCATGTGTAAGGAATGGTTTGGCCCTATAGAGGGCTCCAAGGTTGGTGTGGACTTTTTTAATTGTTAGGGAGATGTGTATATCAAATTTTAGTCTGTCATCTATGGTAAATTCTAGGAGTTTGGGCTGATTTGTAGGGTCAAGTTTTGTAACATTAGAGGAGAGAATAGAGGGAGATGAGCTTGGATGATTTGTTTGTGAAAATCATTAACTTAGTCTTGTTTGGGTTTAGGATGAGTTGATGGCTGGAGAGGTAATTTTCAATGTCCTGGAAGGATTTTTGCATTTTCTGTTGAAGTTCTTGAGTGGAAGGGGCTGAGGAGATAAGAGAGTAATCATCTGCATATTGGAAGATAGTGGCAAGTTGGGTGGCAGAATTAAGGTTTTTGGTAAATATGACAAAGAGGATGGGACCAAGTATGGATTCTTGAAGTACCCCAGTGGATACTGGTAGTGGTGGAGAGATGATGTTCTCCCATTTTCTAGCCTGTTGTCGGTTGGACAAATAGCTGTAGAAACATGTTAGGGTTGATGATCTGAGATTATAATTTGCAAGTTTATTGAGCAGTAGTTGGTGGGATACAGTGTCAAAGCTTTTTACATATCCAGGAAAATTGCTGAGACTAGCTGTCCTTCATTTTTGAGGTAATGAATATCAGTAAAGGTTATTAATGCAGTGTTTATACTATGTTTAGGTCTGAAACCATGCTGAGAGCTGGATAGAAGATTGTTAGTGGTTAGGTGATTCATTAATTGTTGGTGTTTACATTTTTCTAAGATTTTGGCTATGGGAGAGAGGATGGCGATGGGTCAGTAATTTGAAATATCTCTAGAGTGGCCACCCTTGTGGAGGGGTATATTGTAAAAGATTTTCCAGAGGTGGGGCACATATTGTTCAGAAATAGAGCGGTTGATTAGGATGGATATGGGGAAAGCAATGGATGGAGCAGCTACTTTTAGAAATGTGTTGGGTAGCTGATCACCAGCAAAGCAGCAAGGTTTTAGTTTACTCGGGCATTTTTTTATGTTAGCAGTTTGAATAGGTTTAAAGGAGAAACAGCTTGTGTTGTCAGTGGCAGGGTATGGAATTGTGAGTGGTAGGTTTTGTTTGCTATCTAGGAGGGAGGTGATATAAGTGGGAGTTGAACTGTGACGCTAGGGATTCAGCGGTATTAGCTGTGGAGGGAGAAGGGGTGAAGGCTTTGCCAGGGTTTAGAAGGTGGTTGATATTTTGCCAGAACTTTTGTGGGTTGTGGAGGTGCTTTTATTGGTAGGTGAGAAAGTACATTTTTTTTGTCATTGATGACTTTTTTTCTCAGTTTGTTTTTATAATTGCTGATATAAGGTGCATCATGTTTATCTTTGGTAGTATGGTACAGTGTCTAAGCTCTATCCCCATGTTTAATTAGGAGTTTAATATCATTAGACAGCCATGGTAATTGTTTGGATTCATGGTGTATTTTCCTGGTAGGGGCAACCTTATTTAAGATGTCAAGGAAATTGCTGTTGAAGTATTCCACTGCAAGGTCTAGCTGTAGGATTTTTAATGGAGGCCAATCACAGTGTTTTTTTGCTACAGGTGTATTTAAAGGAAATGCAGGCCTGGGTTTGAATTCTTTTCCTGACTAAAAATGTAGGGGCATGGTTACTTAAAGTGACTGGTAGACAGCCAGCTTGGTACCCCAAGTTTGGCTTGCTGGTTAATATCCAGTCAAGTAATGACTGTCTTCTAGTATGCTTGTCAGTGTGAGTGGGACAGCTTATAGTTTGGATGGAACTGAATAGGTTAATAAAGTTTCTATGGCTGTTAGAGGAACAGGAGAGCCAGTCAAGGTTGAAGTCACCTAGGATGATTGTTTCCTGGCTAAAAGCGGAAGCAGACTAAGACAGGAAGGATTCTATGCTGGGAAGGTTGTTGCCTGGGGGCAGATAGGTGGCTAAGATAATAATGGATTTTTGAAGATTAATATGTAGGTGAGCAATTAGTATTTCATCACTGGGATGTCTGGGGAAGTAACAGTTAGTTTTTCTATTTTAAGAGTATTTTTAAGCATAATTGCCACAACTTCACAATGCTTATTTAGTCTGTCTTGTCTTATAATATTGCAACCATTACTTGTGATTTCAGAGTCTTTGATGTGGGGCTTTAAACAGGTTTCAGTTATGACAGCTATGTCTGGGGACTACATGGCCAAGGTGGAATGGAATTCAGTGATTTTATCTGCAAAGCTATTGAGATTGAAACTAGTTATTAGAAAATCTAAGTTAATGGTTTTTGGTAGCGAGCTATGTATAGGTGTTTGAGTATGATTTTTGTTAGCAGAAGTAATCTGGGGGCAATTTTTGCTTGGGATGGAAATCATGGTTGGGACCTGGGTTGGGATGGATATCAGATTGGAGTTTGATATGTATTAAAGAGTACATTACAAGGGTTTTAAGTTTGGCTATTAGTCGGTTATACCTGTAGTAGGACAGTCTAGAGTTGATGAAGAGTATATGCTTGAATGGGAGAAGAATAGTGTAGTGGTTGCAGTATAGATTAGAGCTGATATGACTATAAGGTTTAGTTTGATGTTGAGGAGAGGTGTCTGTGAGTGTTGGGAAGGGGAAGTGTTTAATGTTGTGAGTATGGAAGTCTGAGGCAATGAAGGTTAGTTAAAGAAAGCATAAAGCATTGTGTGGCTAGTGGGAGGTAATGAATGAAAAGTAGGGGAGGTAGCATAGAGTAATTAGGGGAGGGGTGCTGTGGTTAGGTCATGTTTATAAAGGTGTGAGGATAGTGCTGACTGGGAGAGAGTGCGTTTACGTCTAGTGTGGTGGCAGGGGAGTGGAACGATGTGTAATGATTGGGAGAAAGTCAGTATAAGGTTATTGTTATGGGAGGGGTGTGGAAAAAATGATGGAAGTTTCATGATTGGTGAAAGTTGTGTGGGGTGTGGTCAGGTTAGCTATAAGAGTATTATAAGAGGGCATGGGTAGGAATGGGGGTATGGTAGCGGGTTGAGCCAGGAACAGTCATACAGCCTGGAACAAAAAAAAAAAAAAAACATCAGCAACACAGGCTAGGGTGTACGCCTGGAGTTCAGGTAAGCCAACTGTGCAATTAAAATGATTGCAAAGACAATGTGTCAGGTAGTTTCTGGGAGGGGAATAGCTGGCCTCAGTATATGAAGCTAGAGAGGAAATATTGTACGTATAACACAAAAACGGAAGAGTTACAAAAATAAGTTGTAATAACATGGGTTTACAGAGAGAAATAAGAGGTGGTGGGGGATAGGAAAACAGAGATGTTCCAGTGGTGATATGGAGCTAGTGGAATAGAGCAGCAGTTATGTTTAGAAAGTTGATGATTATTAAGTAGCATGAGAACATACAGCAACCATTTAATTATTCCTAAACAATTGTGACTGCTGGGCTATGCAGGGTGCAGTGGATGCAAGTTTTGATTCTTGTCCCATGTGCAGGGTATGTCACAGACACCAGGGCTTTACAGTAGAACCTATTCAAAGGGAGAGAGAAGAGACATGAATAGGTGTTTAGAGGCACCAATTGAGTGAGAAGAACAGATTGATAGTTCCGAGTAGAGTGCCAGAAAAGAGAGGGACTGAAGGAAAAAGAGTGTACAGAGATATGAGAAAAAGGACTGCAACTAGGCAAGAGAGGGTATAGTGCCTCAGCGAGGAAGGGTGAGGGGGGAGGGAAGGTGGAGGATAATTCTGGATAAGTCTGGGTAGTTGAAGGAGGTAGTTAGAAAGCTCCCACTGTAATATTTAGAATAAGAAGTAAAGGGAGTAAAGGAGGGTCATACAAATCATGTACCTAAGTATGGTAAGCCCAAATAAACAGCATAAAAAATCAGTGAGGAAGTAGCAGGGATAGAACATAGAAGAGAAGTAGTAAAGGCAGAAGCAGACTGTTGTATTACAATTGGATATTACAGAGTAACAGTAGTGGCTGAAATGCATAAAACTTTACTTTACTTTAATCTCTATACAGAAAACAATCAGAATTATGTCCGATATAACAGACAACCAAATATTCCTAGGTTATAGCGACTTAACATTACCAGACAACTATATAACTTTGGGAAATATCAACTTAACAATCACAGTATTGTTTTCACAGGATATTCAGACTACTCTATTAGTGGGAAAAAATATAAAACTTGGGAATATCAGAGTTACACAGCTTCTTAATGTTAGATAACACTGCCTTAGCAGCCCTCAGACTAATTGGCAAAAAGGGCAATGTGTATCACAGATAGTTATGAGCCTTGCATTGAGCAGCATTCTCTCTTCACCAAGGATGCTGCCACAGTATAAACATAAAATGATTGATTTTAATAATTGGATTGCTTTCTGATGTCACTCCAGGGAGATCCAACATCTGTCAGCATGGGATAACATGGACGAAAGACAATGTTGCTTTGCCAAGGATGGGTTGCACCTGTTCCACCTACGCTTTTGGATATTGTCTAAAACTTTATCAACTCCCTTGGAACATATTTTAGGCTATGTCAAAAAGACAAAACTACCAATATAGTGAAAAAGTCTACTAGCAACCTTAAGATGTTACTGCTCAAGGGTCAGAGTCTAAACAAAAAACTCCACAGCCTTCAAGCCCTCCTCACCCTCGAGAATGTACACATATGTGCCATGACTGAGACTTGGTTTAAAGCCATAGAATGTACTCCAGAAGTGCAAGGCTACAGTGCCTTCCACACATTTAGACTACAAGAATACTATCTGTGGCCAAAGGAGGAGGCATTTTATTCTATGTTAGCAACAAACATACCTTCAGATTGGTTAAACAGGATGATACCATGGAGCTCATCCATATGCAAGTCACTATAGGTAAGGTCCCTCATCATATAATGGCAAGCTACAAGTCACCATCAATGCCCCTAAAGTAGGGGTCTGCAACCTGCGGCTCTGGAGCCGCATGTGGCTCTTCCACCCCTCGGCAGTGGCTCCCTGTAGCTTTGAAAAATAATGGCCACTCTACTGTACAACACACACACACACACACACACACACACACACACACACACACACACACACACACACACAGAGCGATTGATCGATGGACTTTATTTTGCTCTTATAAACTTATAAACTTGCTAGAATAACATGATTTCTGTTGCCATTCATTCCACACACACAGAGCAATCAAGCCATCCCCTGGCAACAGCAGCACCTCCTGAAAGGCTTCCATAACACTCAATGTCTTACCAGAAGAAATATGGACAGAGCCATAAATAAAGGGGAACAAAGGAACAAAAATAGGGATGGACTTTAAATATTGTTCTTATAAACTTAGAAACTTGCTAGAATAACATGGTTTCAGTTAACATGCATTTTCCACACACACACACACACACACACACACACACACACACACACACACACACACACACACACACACACACACACACAGTTACCTCTCAACTGTGCAGATTTTTGCAGAATGTCCTGACTTTTGCCTCATATTTTTGGTATCTTTCTCATAAAATTGCCTTTTTCTGACAAATTATTGAGGGCTGAAGTCAGAAAAAATACAAACATTTGAGTTTTAGACTTCATACCCTTCAGAGAATTCATGCTAATGCAAAATATGTTATTCTATCAACTTTCTAAGTTTAAAATAGCAATATTCAAAAAGTGTCCCTATTTTTGGGCCTTTGTGCCCCACTATTTATGGCTTTGTCCAGATTTCTTGTTCTAAGAGGTTGAGAGATATCACACACACACACACACACACACACACACACACACACACACACACACACACACACACACACACACACACACACACACACACACACACACACACACATATGCACGCACACACACACACACACACACACACACACACAGATCGAGCAATCCCAATAAAGGAACAAAAATAGGGACGGATTTTAAATATCGCTCTTATAAAGTTAGTTCTTTTATATTTAGGATAATAACTATATGCAAAACTTTATACGCTGTGTTATCTTCATTTTAGAGGTTAAATAGGTTTTGTGGCTCTCGATGAATTTTATTTGGTGAGAGAGGGGCCAAAATGGCTCTTTTGATAGTGAAGGTTGCAGACCCCTGCTCTAAAGTCTCAATATTCTTACCTAAACCTACTAGAGGTGTTAACCATCTAACCAAACACCCTTTTTATGGTTGACTTTAACTACCCCTAAATAGCCTAGGAAATGTACACTGCCTGAAACCGGCAGACAGAACACTTCCTGAACTTTATTAACACAAATACATTGGAACAGATAGTGCATGCTCCAGCCAGAGGATCAAACATACTGCAAGTGGTGCTAACATGTGATAGCATTGCACCCCAACCTCCCACCCCGTGTCACATTATAAGTAGTGAGGTCAGATTACAAAGATGTCTCATTTAAATTTAAAGTAAAAATCAACCCAGAATATCCAGCTAATCCAGTAAAAGTTAGGAATTATTCAAAGGCAAATCACATCTTATTAAGTGACAGTTTGGCACAATTCAAAGCTCCCCCAACCCCGAGTCTACAGCTACCCAAGCAGAATCATTCCCAGAGTCACTATACAAAAGTGAATGGCTGCATAGAGGCTGCTGTATCTACTAGAAGTATACCTAAAATAAACACTAAAAACAAATCCCACTGGTGGACTCCTATAATAAACGAAGAAACTAATGGGCAAACACAGGAAAAGCAACCCCCTTAAAGGCAAATGATCTGTTATACAACTAAATAAGAAACTAAGATGTCTGATTAAGTCTACCAAGTCCAGGTATGAGGTCAGGATAGCCTCACAGGCCAAAGAAATCAGAAGATCTTCTTCAGCTACATTGGGGAATCTTAAAGATAACGTACAACAGTGTGCTGAACTGGAGGTGACTGGTACCACCAACATGGATCAGTGTGACATAGCAAATCTACTGGCAGAAAAATTCAGCTCAAACTTCACCCCCTCACTCTCCACCAGCTCCACCAGGTAAAATCCTCTCCAACTTACTTCCCCTAGCTATCAGCGGGGACCACATGATTGCAGCATGTGCTAAAGCCAAGAACACCACTTCCATGGGTCCTGACAAAATCCTCAGTTGCTTCCTGAATAGTCTAAAACTTGACCTATCAGGACCACTTGAGATACTTATCAACTACAGCCTTGAAACAATCTACATACCAAGTGAATGGAGGACCACAACATTCATTCCCCTCCATAAGGGTGAATAAGTCATGGAACAAATTATCATGGAAAATATAAATAAGGACATTGGCAACCTACAAATGCTAGACCCATCACAATTTGGCTATGTTAATGGAAGGTCATGCCTAGTTAACCTGGTTGACTTCTTTGAGACGGTTACCAAGGCAATGGATGTGGGTAAAACAGTGCATGCAGCATATCTTGACCTAGCTGAGGTAATTGATACAATACCTAACTCAGGCATTGTTGACAAGCTCTCTGAAATAGGTGTAAACCCTTACATAACTTACTGGATTGTCAGTGGGCACACAGACAGGATCCAAGAAGTCAGGATCAGTGAGACCACCTCCATCAAGAGACAGGTCACCAGTGGAGTACCCCAGGGCTCCATGCTCAGCCCACTTCTGTTTGGCACCTACTTCTCAGAAGTCAAGGCTAACATTAAAGGGCTCTGGCTCACCAAGTTCGCAGGTGACTGTAAACTGGGAGCTATTATAAATTCTCCCCAAGACATAATCATCTTAAAAGTGGGTTTAACACAGACAACTGATCGGTGCGAAAGTCGCAGCCTAAAACTCTGTGCCAAAAATTACATTATAATACCATTTGGGAAACTGTCAATGCAAGTTCATTACTCCATCAATAAAATGCCCCTAAGAGTCAACCCAGTAGTAAGGAATCTGGGAACATATGTAGACAGCTATCTGACCTTTGCCCAACATGTAGTTAAGATAATAAGAAAGTCATTCTATGTCACCCAACTTATAGGTAAGGGCATGGCATTCAAGTTCATGGAAGTAGTAGTGCCACTGTACTCAGCCCTTATCAGATCTATCATTGAATATAATGCCCCTTGTGGCTTGTATCTAACCAGACACTTGCAACAGCTGGAATGCCCACAAATGTTGAAAACCAGGAGAATTCATGACATGAATACCCTGTCCTATGTTGATTGCCTAAAGGCTCTGTCACTGTATTCAGTCTCCTACAGACTGCTGAGGGGGGATCTTTGCTTGGCTTGCTAGGCTTCCTCAGACCCAAACCTAATGGATCTGTTGCACAGGCACAAAAGAAAGAGCACCTAAACACAAGATTCAGGGATCTGAACTTCACTTGTGACATAAACAGAACGTGCTGGAGAGACAGATATGTATCCCAAAGGATTCCCACAATATGGAGTAGGCTCCCCATCTATGTAAAATGGAGTTCATCCCTGACTCTGTTCAAGAAATACCTTGACAATTGGATGAGAAATTGTAAATCTACCCTTGGTCTGGCCCCCTTGTCCCTTATGGACAGAAGCCATCAATAAGAAAAAGTATTATCCTAACTAACACCGCCCTACAAATCCTTAGCAACCTTCCTACTAACATACTCCACCCCCATATGACACTTGAGACCCAAATGGTCTGGAGTGCACAGCTTGACTTGTAAGGGCCCTAGTGATCATAAGCCTAGTAACAGTCTATGAACCTATGAAGAATTCTGACAACATTTTTACAGAAAAAGCATTGTACATATTGATTTCTAAGTAAAATTTCATTCCAAATTACATTTGTATAGATCAGATAAAATATATTTAAATTTATCAAATATGTAAAAGAAACAGATGATTCAGATGTCAAACATCTGGAAAAGAAAAACAGTTTAAAGAATAAGTTTATTGTGTATCATGCCTCAAATATTCTCTCTGATGCTCTCAAATAAACTTTAAAATATAAATACAGTGCATGATATGAACAACTAATTACTTAAGGTAGGTGGTAACAACAAAAAACATATCTACAATGCAGACTGTAATTTTTTTCCATAAATAAGTCAGATGTTAAAGAATGCAAAAGATTATGTGTATATATATATATGCATTTTCTGAATTATTCAATACCGTTAATAAGACTTCAAGAAATAATTGAAAAGTCTCATGCAGTGATGCTCTGTGTAATGAAATTAAGCACAGCATTCTTTTTTCTTTTCAGATCCAAAAGCACATATCTTTATTAAAAAACACATTTAGGTTTCTCTTTGAGCAAACAATATGATACTCATCATTCAACAAGCACGCATATATTGAACCTTGAGTGATTTCCTTCTAAACTTTTCATAATAGCGGCAACTAAAATTATAGATGAAAAAAGAAAAACACCCTAAAGGGATGAATTAATAAATTATAAGTGGAAATCGAGTGTGAAACTACTAATATGAAGAAAGTCAGAGTTGATCAGGAAGAAGGGCAGTTTCTAAAACTCTGCACTATATTCATACCCTTGGAACATACTTTTCAACTGTCCAGATTTTCACAGAATGTCCATATTTTTGCCTCATATTTTTGGTCTGTTTCTCATAAAATGTGTTGCTTTCCGACAAATCACTGAGGATTTATGTCACTAAATAATGACACCAATTTGAGTTTTAGACTTTATATCCTTCAGAAAATTCATGTTAACATAAAATCTATTATTTTAGCAACTTTCTGTGTTTATAAGAGCAATATTTAAAATCTGCTCCTAATTTTGGGCCTTTGGCCCCAATCAGTTTAGGTTTTGTCCCAATTTCTTGTGCTAAGGGGTTGAGAGGTATGTGGGCTTGGAGCTATGAAGATGAATTGACTGAAGTAATACTGCTTGTTTTTGGAAAGACATTTGTATGTATAACTATGATAATTACATAATTACATATTATGAATAGAAACATGATACAAGTCTATGTATGAGAATGTTCATCCATTAAAAAGATTATACTTTAGGGTGTAACATGTTTCATATGTTTTGTTTTCTTTAAAATCTGTTTTTTAGTGCTGCTGAAAATACTTCTGGTAATTTGAGGATAATTTTTGTTGTCTTGTCGCTATGAACATCCTTCATCTGTGTCCTTTTTGTTTGTTAATCTTGCCTGAAATAAAAAGTTATGATAATAGATGTTCTTCATATTGATCACTGCTGCAGTAGCCTTAGCTGTATGGTTTATAGCCTGCCAAGGATGTAACAGCCAACTAACTTCCAAAGCTTTAGGACACCTTCCATGCACCCAAACTGTCAAGTAGTTTGAGCTAAGCTGACTAAAAGACAATTTTGGAGGTGAAACCCTACTGAGCTTTATTGTCACCAAACAGTATGTTTCTCTAAGTCTTTTGAGGATTGAAGGTTGGCTTGTGCTTTCCTTAACTGGATGGATAAGTTCCTTTTGGGGAAAAAAAACAACTTTCATTTTCTTATTTTTTGCTGATGTTTTATTACTTTTATCTTCAGGAAAGTTATTATAAAGCTGGAAGTGTTATGTTTTAATGGATTGCCTCAAAACTGCAATGTACTTTTAAATGGAGCACTCATTTCTGTCAGATTAAAGGTAGCATCTAAATGCTAAACTATTTTCTGTTGGAGAAACTGTGTTTATTTTAATGTTGTGGGGCTACCATAGTGTTTGAAAGTGCTTTACACTGTGTTGTCTCTGTCAAAAAAATAGTAACTTTTGTGGACTGTTAGTTTTACTGGCATTGTTTCTTGTTTTCACCAGGATAGAGGCACCATTTTCAGCTTGACCATGAAACAGATTGTCACTCCCACAATTGGTTCTTCATCCAGCCACAAAAAGAAAATGTTAAGCAAACAGCTTTTACCACCACAGCAAGCTAGCAATCTGCCCCAGCCACAGGGCGTTACTTTGCTGTGGCCATTAGTTGTACCTCAGACCACTCATCTTTTACCCAAGTCCCCTCTGGTGCAGCACCTACAGCCACTATGGACCAGAGGTTATCCATGTCCTCTGCAGCTGTTGGGGTCCCTTCAGTGGGCAAGTGAGAACTACTCTTGTCAGTCCTGGAAAAGGGAACAGGAAAGGTTTCCCTGTTTTGTAGAATGCCGTGTCCATCCCTGAAGGAGAGCAAAAGCTGCCATTAGTAACATGGTTGGCACCACTTTCCTGACAAAAAGAAACAGAAAACCAAGCGTGTAACTACTCCTCCTCCTCAACTTTCTTTAGCTAGGGAGAGTTTGCTGGGAGTGGCTCAGGGTTTGATTTAGGCTATTGATCCTTCTTGCAGAGTAGCTTCTTGTAAAAAGAAAATGGATGCCTCCTTTACTGAATAGATTCAAAATTTTTAATCTAAACAGAAAGATGCAGGAACAGATTCAGGATTTTGTCCTCAGATTTCTGATTCAGACTCAGAGGACAGTCTTCTTTCTGATTCTCCCTTTGTGGGCTTCTCTTTCTCTGAGACTATGGCTAGAATGTCCCATTGCTTTCAGTGGGAGAACATTGAGGCTTCTCAGTCCCACAAAAATTACTGTGATTTGTGACAGAAGGATTTTCAGGACAAACACCTGTTCCTCCTGTCCTGTCTACTTTAGAGGATGTGTGCCTTACTGCCTGCAATGTTTCTGTTAGTCAGTCAGCTGTCCCTAGACAGGCAGATAGGATGTATAAAGTTCCTCAGTCTTTTTAATTTTTATACACTATTCCCAAACCTGACCCAGCAGCTATTGCTTTAGTTGAGGCCACTCTACTGCCAAACACTTAGCTAATTCCAATCCTACTCATTCTAATAAGGATGGGAAAATTATTGATAGTTCTGGGAAAAAGTGTACACGTCTGCAACTTTGATTTTCCAAATTTTAAATTGTCAGGCTCATAAGTTTATTCTGTAATATAATGAAAGTATGAGGAATGTTTTATCTACAGTTTCTTTTTGTGAAGGAAAATGTGATGTAAATATCTTATTGTCTTCTATTGCACAGGTCACTACTCATTGTTTGCAGTGTGTGTATGACTCTGTTAATACATCTTACAGGGTTATGATCACTGATACAGTTTAAGGAGGTTTGCTTGGCTGCATTTTCAGAACTTTCTAGATGATATTAAATCATCCCTTGTTTAGAGATTTAGTGTTTGGCCCCTCTGCTGCAGACGTGAAAGAAAAGTGTGATGAAAGGAGCAAGCAGATAAAGGAAATCTTTAATATTTTTCAGCCCTCCTTTTCCAAATTGTCCAAGGAATTTTCTTTCTCCTCATCCAGTCTCATTAAAAATCAGAATAAACAGTCTCAACAGAATTCAGGTAAACAGATGCTAAAGAATAAGTGTTCCAAAAAGAAGATTCAAACCTCCCAAAACCAAGGACACTCCAACATGTCTGAATGACTATTCAGAAGACCTTGTGATCCCTCCCACCCAAGCCCTCTTTCTCTTCCAGAAAGTCTGAGTCTCACTTTTTCTCTTTGGCAACAAATTGCTTCAGACAAATCGGTTCTGACAGTCATTTATCAGGGTTACATATGGCAGTGGGAGGAAATTCTTCATTTCCAGGGGGTCATTCCTCATCTTGCTGATCAGAATGTTTTTTTCCACCTATTTTTCATCACATGCTGCCCTAAGGAGTGACAGAACGAATTCCTCCTTCTTAGGTGGGAAAGGGGATTTTATTCAAGGTTGTTCCTAGTCCCAAAGAAAGAAAACACTTGGAGGCCAGTTCTGGATCTTTATTTCCTAAACCTGCTTGCAATAATGCCTAAATTTAAAATGATGTCACTACACAACCTGTTGCCTCTTCTTCCTCTTTCAAGTTTCTTCTTAACACTAGACTTAAAAGATGCTTATCATCACATTCCTATTCATCTAGACTTCAGATATTTCTTAAGCTTTTCTGTGTCTGGATTACATTAACAGTTCTCTGCCTTACCTTTAAACTATCTGCTGCATCAAGTGTGTGCAGTGTCTAGCTCCAGTTATAGCTCATTGCAGACTACGGTGTATCCACATTTTTCCATATAGATGACTTGCTTATCTTTGCAGTCTTTTTTCAAAATGTTAGTAATTTCTCTCTTGGATGTGAGATCTCTTGCACAAACTGGGACTCCAAGAGAACATTCAAAAGTCTTTCTTCACTTCCTCACACAGGATTGTGTTCATGGGATGTCAGCTAGACACCTCAGTTCAAGGAGCTTTTCTTCTACCGGTAAAATAGATCTTTATTTAGATCTATTTCTAACTTGTTTTCCACTCAGGCTTCAGTCACTGTGAGGGGAATACCTCAGGATTTTGGGTCTCATGGCATCTATAATTCTTATGATACCCCTGACAAAACTCCACATGAGAAAAATACAATGATATCTGAAATGTCTTTGGTCCCAACATTAACACCCTTTGTCTTTTAAGATCTCAGTACTGGAGGTTGTCAGAAGATAAGTTGCTTGGCTGAGACAATATATATCCTTAGTCAATGTCTCCCCTTCTCTCCCTGCTCCAAAGCAGTCAGTCACCACAGATGCGCCAGACTTTTCTTGGGGAGCAGCTTCAGAAGAGATAAAAATGCAGTGGGTGTGGTACACTAAGAACAGATGCAAGAACATAAATGTCAAGGAGATGCTTGCCCTGATCAAGGCACTGAGTTCTCTGAACCATCCTTGGTTTGGGACCTCTTTAAGTGGTTATAGACAATACCACGGTGATGTGGTATATCAACAAGCAAGGGGAATCCAGGTCATGCCCCCTTTGCAGAGTGGCCATGTTAGCTTGGATAAAGTTTCACAGCACGATTGCACTCTTCAGGCATCCTATATTTTGCCAGAACAAAACTGAGTGGCTAACAAACTGAGCAGGACCAGGGCAGACCCTCACAAATGGAAACTAGATCCGAGAGTCTTCCAAGATTTGATTCATCTATGGGGAATTCCTCAAGTAGACCTCTGTCTCTTCTCTGAACAATCTACTGTAAAGATTCTTTTCCAGTACTCCATGGAAGAAGGCCTGCAAGACAAATAACTTTTCTTTTCTTTGTACAGGAGTTTTCCTTTATCCCTTGATATCCAGGGTACTTTGAAGATTCAGAAAGAATCTCCCAAGATCATTGTGGTGACTCCCTTCTGGCGCAGGCAACCGTGGTTCTCCTTTCTTTTGAAAATGACCAGGGACAATTACTACAAACTTCCTCACAGAATGGATCTACTCACACAAGAACAGGGGTGTTTGATACACCCCATCATCAATCAGCTCACACATTACAGCCCAGTGCACCTCCAGGGGGTTTCTGCAGTTACATCTTACTGCACCTCTAGGAGTCAAATATTGCTTGTTCATATTTGCATTAATAATTCCACAACCATGCTATATATAAATTGTCAGAATATTTTATCTTTAAGCATGCATGATGGCAAATGCAATTATATTGATATTTGACCTCTGTCAATGATTATTTGTAAGAACTGTAAAGTGGTAACTTCATTTTTTTAAGGCTGAAGCCACACCCACTGGGAGTTAAAGGTACACACTCAAAAGAGCTATACTGGATGGAGTGAGTTAGTTGACTGCCTGGATGATAGGGTATTAATACCTTTTAGGCACCTGTTTACTAATGACGTGCAGCAGGTACTAATGGAGGCAAGAAAGCCTGCTACTAGAAAGTCATATATTAGCAAATGGAAAAGGTTTTCTCATTGGTGCTGTCAACATAACCAGCACCCATTCAGTGCTAGTTATTTTCTGGTTTTACTATATATGTGTGAGATACTATGCTATGACTTTTCTTATTCCTCTAGCAAGGTTTATTTATCAGCCACTTCAGTGTGTCTGTGCATGGATTCTCCTTGTTCAAGGCAGTTGCGTGACAAAATGTGCTTGAAAAAGGTTTTGCATAATGGGCCTCTAAGTAAACCAGTGGCCCCTCCTTGGGATCTTAATTTTGTGTTAGAGAAACTAACACTTGATCCATTTGAAACAGCTAATCTGGTTGACTTGAGGTTCTGAACATGGAAAACAGTTTTGCTGATTGCTCTCACCTCTGCAAGAAGGGTATCTGAGTAGGAAACAATGCTACCTCATTTTCCACAAGGACAGGGTTTCTTTGAGAATTAATCCTTTTTGTCTAAAATGGTGTCTGCGTTTACTTTAATTCAAACTATTCATCGCAATGTTTTCTTTCCTGAACCTAAAAATGAAGTAGAAAGGATGCTTTGTATTTTGGATGTCCACACACAACTCAGGTACTATCTTGTCAAAACTAAATTGTTCAGATCATCAGACCAGTTGTTCATTTTTTGTAAAGGTAAGAAGAGGGGAAATCCTGTGTTAAAACAAACTATTTCCAAATGGTGTCTAATGCTATTACTTTTTGTTATACTCACCATGATAAATCTATTCCAGGCAAGGTCAAGGCCCACTCTACAAGGATCTACAAGGACCTTGGCTTTCTCTATTTCTTTTTAAAAAGGGTTGGATTCTAAAATTGCTCTAGAAGCTGCTACTTGGTCTTCTGTACATATTTTTACAAAGCACTATAAGCTTGATTCCTTCTCTAGGTCTAGATCATGTTTTGCTAAGACCATTCTCCAGGGTTTCCTGGACCCTTCTCCTTCCACCTCCCAAATATAGTTAGCTATGATAATCTACACATATAGCTAAGGTTACTGCAGCAGAAATCATTCTGGAGAACAGTGCATAATAGCAGATGCTTGAATGATCACTGCTGCAGCAGCCACTCCCTCCCTCTATCCCCCTTGTTTTTAGTGTGTTTTTTTTTACCAGGGTGTGGACATTTATTTATTTTGTTAATCCAGTCCTTGTTCTTTCAGGGCTCAGCCTCCCTCTTTCTGCTGCCAGGAAAGCTCTAAAGGGCTTCACTTCCAAACTTGTATTTTAGTCATCTCCACTTGAGCTGCTTGGCAACTTGGGTTTGTTGAAGGTGCCTTGAAATATTGGAAGCGGGCCACCTGTTATATCCTTAGCAGGTTATAATCCATATAGCTAATTCTACGGCAGCAGTGATTATTCGAACATCTACTGTTATGGTAAGTTAAACTTACAAAGCTGTACTTTTTAACACAGTCATTTCTTGGGCCTAAAGTATTTAGGACTGGTCTGAATCTGTAGGTACTATGAGGCATCTTTTGATTATTATGTTCCTTTATTTAAGCTTCTGCAGTATTACAGGGGATCATTAATACACTTCAGCATTTAGAACCCATTTTAGTACACCAAGAATTTACTAGGGAACATTCATTCTGGAGGGTTTGAGTATTAGAGTGACTTAACAAAAACCTCCAGTTTACAAGCATCTGCAAGCTTAGTTGCCAGAGATCTTTCCTCTTTGCTAGGATATTTCAGGAGTAAATGCAAAATACATGAGATCCCAAGACCAAGTCCTGAGGAGCTTCACTGTAACATTTATCCTTTCTGATGAAGAATTATACTTTACCTATATGATCATTATATTCCTCTGTGTGCCTGTGTGATTTGAATTGCTCTGGTCCTTTGTGAAATGCTGTGCATTTTACTATAATTTTATTTTATTATAGGTTTTTGTCTTGGTTCAATGAACTCGCGCTAATCTGACACTTGAACCACTTGAGTTTGAGATAATTGTTGTAAGGCCTTTGTAAGTTTACAGCAAATGTAAATCAGCGTAATTCAATTAAATGGAAGTTCAGATTCTTCTTTTACACATTTATTTATTTATTGATTGATTGATTTATTGATTGATTTATTTGACATCTTTACACAGAAAGTCTGACTGGGGTCCTAGGATCCCAGTTTCAGCAGAGGCCTGGGGAGAAATGCTCCAAGGTAAATGATTACTATGAATATCTTGCAGCAGGTGTTAAGAATATTTAGAAATGCTGCATTGAAGTATTCATATGTGTCATTTAAGGGGAGTCTTTTAGGATGGACCAGTTAACTGCTTTCAGAGCTTCAGTGAAAGTCTCTTTGGAGAAATTGGAGAGATTACTGTTAGTTTTGAGCTTATGTTCCTTTGATAGTTGTGTAATACTCCTGTGGGTGTAAGCTGGCAGGTGGGCACTTAGTGTATCAAGGAGGGTACCTGAATAGGTAAAATTAGATGGGTTGGTAACTATAATTCATCTAGGATAGATTGTTGGGAGTTATTTTTGCCATATCTTGTTGCTGAATTAATAATTTAAGTGACTCCAAAGAGGTTCATGCTGTTGATTGCTGAATTTGTAGATAAGGACTGTAAGTCAGTGTTTACACCACCCAGGAGGATAATTTTATTTATGATTGCATCTGCTATCCAGGATAGTACGCTTTCAAATATTGGAATGTTCTGTCCTGGGGGGATATATAGCACAGCAATGCATATGCTCTTGGCTCTATTAAGTTTAAGGAATGAGATTAGGATTTCTGCTTTTCCAAAATTTGGGATTGATGCCTCTATAGGAAGTTACTGTGGGCATATTTGGGGAGATTATAGCTATTCCACCTGCTTTTTTATGTGTTCCATTGAGCTTAATAATATAACCAGGGGAAAGTATTTCAGCATTTTTTATTTCAGGCTTTAGCCAACTTGCTAGCAGATAGGTTCAGTGCAAACTTCACCCCCCTGTCCCTTCCCAAAGGCCCTTTTAAAATCCCTGATACTTGTCCTGCACCTCACATCTTGTACATCAAGGTCCTATCCAAGGTAAAGAACACAGCTTCCATGGGACCTGTTAGCATCCCAGGCTGTATTCTGCACTATCTCCAGCAAGGACTGGCTTCATCATTGAGCACCCTATTCAACCAAAGCCTAAGTACAGGCTTCATTCCAGCAGAGTGGAGAACTGCCATTGTCATCCCCTTGCACAAAGGTGATGCCACTACTGACCCTGGAAACTATTGCCCCATTAGCTTGACAAGTCTGATCTGTAAAGCAATGGACTGTATTAATATGGATCTGATAAACAAGGACATAGGCAATCCCCAAGCACTTGACCCCACCCAGTTCGGATTCATCAAGAGCAGATCTTGCTTGTTGAACCTGGTTGACTTCTTTGAGGCTGTCACCAAGACCCTGGATGAGGGAAAGTCAGTACATGCAACTTACCTTGACTTGGCCAAGGACCTTGATACAATCCCCCACTTGGGTATCATTAAAACCTAACACAACGTGGTGTAAATCCCTATCTCATCAGGTGGGTGGCCAACTGGCTCACTGACAGGACCCTCAAGGTCATAATAGGCACCTCCATCTCTTATAGCCAAGGTTAAATTGGCACCTCCATTTCTGATAGCAGATCCATCACTAGTGGAGTTCTCACGGATCTGTCCTCAGACCCCTGCTGTTTGGCATCTACTTCTCAGAGATCCAGGTGAAGACAAAAGGTCTGTGACTGACCAAGTTTGCGGACGAAAGTAAGTTGGGTGCTGTCATTGACTCCCCAAATGATGTTAACATACTACAAGAGGGTCTCACAGCAACTAATGACTGGTGCCAAAGTCATGGCCTCACGCTAAACGCAAAAAAAAATGCATTTTCATACCATTCGGCAGAAACATGGCCTCTACTGATTACCACATCAATGGAAACCCCCTAAACACACAATCTGTGGTGAGAGACCTGGGTACTCAGATTGATAAGAATCTCACAATTTACCATAATGTAGTGGCAGTGGTCAGAAAAGCCTTTTACTTGGTTCATCTCATAAGTAAAGGGATTGCATCCAGAAAAAAGGAGGCTATTACCTTTCTATACTCCTTCCTCGTTAGACCAATAATTGAGTATAATGCCCCATTTGATATGTACCTCTCCAAACATCTGCACCAACTGGAAAGGCCACAGAAATACCTCACAAAGAGAATCCATGGCCTCCAACACCTGTCTTATGTGGATAGGTTCAAATCACTATTACTCTACTCGGTATCTTATAGATTGCTCAGAGTTGATTTCAGTCTCACCTACAAGGCAATCTAGAACCCTGCCCTACTAGAGATGCTCCATATCCATAATTCTAACTCCTTGCACATTACCTGCTCGAAAGGCCTGAATATAATATGTGACATCAACAAAACCTGATGGAGAGACAGGTTTGTTTCCCAGAGGCTGCTCCATCTCTGGAATACACTTCCCATACACATCAAACAAAGTATCTTGCTGACCATTTTCAAGATCAGCCTTGATGAGTGGATGAGAAACCACAAATTTGTCCTAGGCATTCCACCTGTGTCCCTCATTGACAGGGGTGACAAGTGCTGACTGAGGTTTCTTTTTGGGGATAAACTCTTGGCTAGGCTTGTAAAGGCCCCAGGACCCTTAGCCTAGTAAACTCCTATGATCCAATGATCCAGGATTCAAAAAATATCCATGTCCAAAAG
The DNA here is from genome assembly GCF_019279795.1 of Protopterus annectens. Taxonomy (NCBI): domain Eukaryota; kingdom Metazoa; phylum Chordata; order Ceratodontiformes; family Protopteridae; genus Protopterus; species Protopterus annectens. Next base: position 1,566,048,553 of record NC_056746.1, read on the forward strand.
TTTCACTGGAAGAAATATGCCAGATATTTACAAGGTTACAGGGAGGAATTTTATGACAACTTCATTAATTATATGAAAAGAAAAAAGGAGAAAGAAAAGGACAGACAACACTAGGAGATGCACAAGAGAAGATAAGAGCATAAAGACTGGAAATGGAGAGTGCAGTAAGAGAAAGTTGTGTTTGCACAGAGGAGAGTGGTGTGGGGTAACAGAGATGAAGGCCATAATGTATGTATAAATGAAAAATGAAGTAGGATGGAGAGAATGTAGTTAGATTAGAGAGAAGCAAAGATTGTAGAAGAGATAGTTAAAGGTGCAAAAGGTAGTTGAAGAGGTAGATAAGGCGAAGAGGACAAAGTAATTCAGTAGAATTAAAGCATCAGCATATCCGTGCTTTGCTTAGGATTTTTTTCAATCCACATTTGAATGAGAGAAAGTTGGAATTTAGTCTAATAGGTACTTTTCCCATTAATGGGGCAACAAAAACAGGTTACTTTTCCATTAACGGGGCAATGTTTTTTTTTTTTGGCCATGGTTTTAATGTTGACTTCAATGTCAGAGTGCTATTCATTGTGTGAGATGTCAGTACTGCTTACCCTATGGTACAGTTCCCAAATACTCACCTTACAGGACATTTTCTGTACAGCACAGTAACGGCTTTTTATTTCGACGAATGCTAGAAATGCCATGAAACTGATGCTACTATGGGGCCGAGGCTCTCAAATTATTTTATGACTGCAAGTTTATATTTCATGTGTGGTTTACTTTAAAATAATTGGTTTTATGACTATATGTTTATATTTCAGATTCAGTTTCCTTTAATTGATTTTATTTTACAAACAAGGCACAAAAAAAGAGGGGTGAAATCAAGTTACGCACACACACATGAAGAGAAAGTCTAACTATTGTTAGAATCATGGCAATATGGACGGAAAGCATTCTGTGTCTCAATTTTATTTTAGCACAGTGTGCATGCCTCTCATCTGTCCTGATTTCTACTCAAAATTCAGCTCTGTCCCTCTTAATCCTACATAGAATGCATGCCTTTTGGTGAAAATGTGTTCTTTTACATGTAATAAATTACAACAGTTAGGAGTTAATAGACTCATTTAACTTCAGACAACTTACATGAATTCACATTTGTCTAATTCTGTCAATGTCCTCAGTTAGTATTACCTTTAAAAGTGCCCGGTATTATTTATGGGTTGGTTACTGACTGGTTGTTCTAGTAATGAATTTATCAGCTACAATGTGTTATGGGTCAATGTGGATGGCAGAAAGTTGGTTTACCAGCTAATATTATGAGAATTACCTGTGTTCAGAACTACAGACCTACAACGGGGGCATAATCAGTACTTCAGTGTGAAAAATGCCAAACTATTAGCGGTGAGTAAGCAGTACTCACATCTCACACAATGAATAGCACTCCCACAATGAAGAGAACATTAAAAGCATGCCCAAACAGCCTGTTGTCCCATTAATGGAAAAGTATCTTCGAATATTTGTTGGAAGATCATTCCAGGCTTTGGCAATGCAATCAGAGTAGAGGCATTTTCCAGCATTTTATTGGGCTTGTGAACAGATAGAACTTGTTTGTTTTTGGATCTTAGAGATGTAGTTGGAAGGTAGCTAAAAGAACTGAGGTTAGAGGATGGAAGAGAGTGGGTTTATGCATAATGTTGTGAGCTGTTAAGAGCTGTTTGAAGGTGAGATGCTGAGGTAACTCTAGCCATCACAAAGATTGTACAAAGGTGCAGTGGTGAGTGGAATAATGATAAAGTGTGGCAAATGTAGGTATTTTGTTGTAGCAGGTTTCAATTTTTGATAAAAGGGAGATCTGCAGATTGGCAGGGATATTTGGCCATAGAGCAGGGAGGGTAATAAGTATCTAAATTAGATTTTTGGGTGGGCCATGGCCACTGATCCATCCTGCACTTTTCCAAGGGCTTTAAGGGAAGATTTTACACCAATGTAGACTACATCTCAGAGAACCCAGACTACCTTGGATAATTATGTTGCTCAAAGTGGCTCTTCTAACAATGGCCATTCCAATACAAATGTAAGTGGAAGCTTTACAAATTATATGGAGATGTTGATGGGGGAGAGACATATGAAGCTTTGTAATCCTTTTTCTACTACTGGTTTTGGCACTCTTGGCTTACCTGTGGGCAGCCAGGATTTATGTGACACCCTGGAGAAGTTGATGCTGGCAGAAACTAAGGTATATTTAAACATTCTGGGTTTGCAGCATTATTTGGAATTAAAAATAATCCCTAGAGGTTTATGGGCATTTAAAAGTCCCACTACCCCCTTTGACTTAACTAATGATGCTGACAAAACTTTTTGTGACCGCTGGGTGGCAGCAGCGCACCGCTGTGCAAGTGAATGGGTCTCTATTCTCACTGAGAGAGACATGCTGAAGCAAGCAAAGTTAAAGGAAGATATAAAGCATACTTTTTCCAACTTGTCTCCCTTGCTTGTTCCCTCTCAGGTTGATTTGGTGTTACAGGACTTGACTGGCAAGCTTAGGGAACTAGAATCTCTCTTGACTGAGAGAAAGAGAAGTAAAATCAAGAGGGATTCTCGTGATTATGAGAATAAGTGTGATTTTCTTTGGAAAACTAATGAAAGAAGGGACAAGAAAATTTTTCGTTCAAATGGGGGTTTAAAATGTTCACACTCGGTAACTTTTGCTTCTTCTGATGGATTAAAAAGTGGGTGTGACAGTGATGAATCTACATATCCACCTCTTCCCAATGCCCAGTGTCCGGAAGCCATGCAAACTTTTCGTAGACAGGGAGATGACCAGAGTGGACAACAGAACAGAAAACAGAGTAAGAACTTTCAGGGACAGAATGTTCATACTAGATTGGACTATAGACCTCATTTTAAATGAGGTAGATGGAACTGAAAATTTACCAGTAAGTTTGACTAATGTGTCTTTTAAGTCTAACTGTTTACTGAATTTTTCAGGTTGCAATTTAAATGACAATGAGTGCCATATTGTACAGTTTGGTTTAAAGTTTCTACCTACAGTTATTCCTCACCTTCACATGTTAAAACAAGATGTTTTTCATGGTTAGGAAATTGCATTTAAAGTATTTTTTTAATAGGACATACAATGCAAGGAATATTGAAGTTTCTGACCATGCTGACTCAGAGAATTAAAGTTTTATTTCTTGTATGTCACATGACAATGATTTTCTTCTTCTTTCAGCTGCTCCCGTTAGGGGTCGCCACAGTGGATCATCTGTTTCCATTTCTTCCTGTCCTCTGCATCTTGCTCTGTCACACCAACCACCTGCATGTCCTCCCTCACCACATCCATAAACCTTATCTTAGGCCTTCCTCTTTTTCTGTTACCTGGCAACTTCATCTTTAGCATCTTTTTCCCAATATACTTTGCATCCCTCCTCAGTACATGTCCAAACCAATGTAATCTTGCCTCTCTGCCTTTGTCTCCAAGCCTTCCAACCCAGGCTGACCCTCTAATGTACTTATTCCTAATCCTGTCCACCCCTCATCACACCCACTGCAAATCTTAACATCTTTAACTCTGCCAAGTCCAGCTCTGACTCCTGCCTTTTTGTCAGTGCTACTGTCCCCAACCCATATAACATACGTGGTCTCACTACCCTCTTGTAGACCTTCCCTTTCATTCTTACTGGTACTCATCTGTCACAAATCACTCCTGACACTCTTCTCCACCCACTCCATCCTGCCTGTACTGTCTTCTTCACCTCTCTTCCACACTCACCATTACTCCTAAACTGTTTATCTCAAGTATTTAAACTCATCCACCTTTGCCACCTCTACTTCCTGCATCCTCAACATTTCTCTATCCTCCCTCTCATTCACACACATATATTCTGTCTTAGTCCTGCTGACCTTCATTCCTATTCTCTCTAGAGTATATATCCACCTCTCCAGGGTCTTCTCCACCTATTCCCTACTCTCACTACAGATCACAGTGTTATCTGCAAACATCATAGTCCACTGATCTCGTCTGCCAACCTGTTCATCACCATTGCAAATAAGAAAGGGCTCAGAGCTAATCCTTGATGTAATCCCACCTCCACCTTAAATGCATCTGTCACTCCCACAGCAGACCTCACCACTGCCACACTACCCTTGTACATATCCTGTACCACTCTTACTTACTTCTCTGACACTCCCGACTTACTCATACAATACCACAACTCCTCTCTAGGCACCCTGTCATATGCTTTCTCTAAATCAACAAAGACACAATGCAACTCCTTCTGACCTTCTCTGTACTTCTCCATCAACACTCTCAGAGCAAGCATCACATCTGTAGTGCTCTTTCGTGGCATAAAGCCATACTGCTGATCACTAATCATCACCTCCCTTCTTAACCTAGCTTCCACTACTCTTTCCCATAACTTCATGCTGTGACTGATTGATTTAATCCCTCTGTAGTTACTACAGCTCTGCACATCACCCTTATTCTTAAAAATTGGTACCAAAACACTTTTTCTCCATTCCTCAGGCATCCTCTCACTTTCCAAGATTTCATTAAACAATCTAGTTAAAAACTCCACTGCCATTTCACCTAAACACCTCCATAAGTCCACAGGTATGTCATCTGGACCAACAGCCTTTCCATTCTTCATCTTCTTCATAGCTATCCTTACTTCCTCCTTGCTAATCCACTGTACTTCATGATTCACTATCCTGTACATCATCCAACCTTCTCTCCTTTCATTCTCTTCATTCATCATCCCCTCTAAGTACTCTTTCCATCTGCTCAACACACTCTCCTTGCTTGTGAGTATGTTTCCCTCATTATCCTTTATTACCTTTACCTGCTGCACATCTTTACTAGCTTGGTCCCTCTGTCTAGTCAATCTGTACAGGTCCTTTTCTCCCTCCTTAGTGTTCAACCTTTGATACAACTCTTCATACGCCTTATTCTTAGCCTTTGCCACCTCTCTCTTTGCCATGCACCTCATCTCCTTATACTTCTGTCTACTTTCTTCATCTCTCTGACAGTCCCACTTCTTCTTCGCCAGCCTCTTTCTCTGTATACTCTCCAGAACTTCCTCATTCCACCACCAGGTCTCCTTGTCCTCATTCCTCTTTCCAGATGTCACAGCAAGCATCTTTCTAGCTATCTCTCTTACTAGCTCTGCTGTAGTCACGCAGCAATTCGGTAACTCTTCACTGCCACCCAGTGCCTGTCATAACTCTTCCCTGAACTCCACCTTGCAATTACCCTTTTTCAATTTCCACCATTTGATCCTTGGTGCTGTCCTCACACTCCTCCTCTTCTTGATCACCAGTATCATCCTACAAACCACCATCTTATGCTGCCTAACTACACTTTCCCCTGCCACCACTTTACAGTCTCCAATCTCTTTCAGACTGGCCCTTCTACATAAGATATAATCCACCTGTGTGCATCTTCCTCCACTCTTGTATGTCACCTTATGCTCCTCCCTCTTGATAAAATATGTATTCACCACAGCCATGTCCATCCTTTTCACAAAATCCACTACCATCTGACCTTCTGCATTCCTTTGCTTAACACCATACCTACCCATCACTTCCTCATCCCCTCTGTTCCCTTCACCAACATGCCCATTGAAATCTGCTCCAATCACTACTCTCTCACCCTTGGGTACAGCCACCACCACTTCATCCAACTCACTCCAAAATTTTGCTTTCTCATCCATTGCACACCCAACTTGTGGAGGATATGCACTAACAACATTCATCATTACACCATCAATTTCCAGCTTCATAAACATCACTCTATCTGACACTCTTTTCACCTCCAAAACACTCTTAGCATGCTGTTCCTTCAGGATAACCCCTACGCCATTTCTCCTCCCATCCACACCATGATAAAACAATTTGAACCCACCTCTGATATACCTAGCCATGCTCTCCTTCCATCTGGACTCTTGTACACACAATATATCAACCTTTCTTCTGTCCATCATATCAGCTAGCTCTCTCCCTTACCAGTCATACTGCCAACATTCAAAGTTCCGACCCTCACTATCACAGTCCTAGCCTTAACCTGCCTTCGGGCATGCCTTCCCCCGCTTCTTCTCCTTCAGCCAACAGTAGCCCAATTTCTGCCAGCATCCTGTTGGCCAACAGTACTAATGGCGGTCGTTGTTAACCCGGGCCTCGACCAATCCGGTATGTATATCTGTACTGTTGTCAACATGTATGATTTGGCAAAATATTATGCCGGATGCCCTTCCTGATGCAACCCTCCCCATTTATCTGGGCTTGGGAACGGCACAAAGAAATGCACTGGCTTGTGCATCTGCAGTGGATGGATTATGTCACATGACAATGATGAAAGTTTTATTTCTTGTATGTTAGATTTTGATGTTAATGCTTATTGTTTGATAGATACACATGCTATTTCCACTAAAAGTGCATTTATTCCCCGTCATATTAATGAGACGATAAAACAATTTTCTGCCATGCTTAACTATCATATAATACAACTGTCTGATAGTTTTGATAAACACAAATATGTTACATATAATTTGAGTAGGGCTGAATAGAAGTCACTGGTTGATTTAAGTCAAAGAAAAGATATTATAATTAAGCCCTCTGATAAAGGGAACAAAATAATTATTTTACATTATACACAGTATGTCAGCACATGTCATGAACATCTAAGGAATGAGGATGTTTACAGAAAGTGTCACATTGTTGACTATAATAATGCTATGACACAATATAAGGTGTTATTAGAGAAGGGGGTCAGACTAGGTTATTTGACTGAAGGGGATGTTGATAGAAAGTTTGATGTGGGTGGGTGTAAATTACCTGCCTTTTATTGTTTGCCTAAATTGCATAAAAGTTTTCAGAACCCCCCTGGTCATCCTATTGTTAGTGCCCATAGATATTTTTTGACCAATATAGGCTTACTTATACATGAATATTTAAAGTCTCATGTTATGAAGTTACAGTTTTATATAAAAGACTCTTTATTTTTTGGACAAAATACAGGACATTAAGTGGATTAGTGATATGTACTATATGGTTATGGATGTGAAAAGTTTATACACTAGTATTAGAAAGCCTTGAATTATTTTTTGGACAATTCTCCCCTGTCCTGTTACATAATAGAACTTGCACAATTTTGTTTATTAAATATTATTTTTTGTCTTTGATGGATGTGTATACCACCATTTGCAGGGTACTGCCATGGTGGCATCTTTTGCCCCCAAGTATGCAAATTTGTTCATGGCACTTTTTGAGCTTGAATATTTGTATAAGCATGCGTTTGTGAAAATAATGTTATTGCCTATTACAGATACATAGATGATTTAATTTTTGTTTGTAAAGGTGGTAGGCATAATGCTGTGAATTTTCGGTTGGATTTAGAACAAAATGCTTATGGTGTGAAATTTGATGACATACAGTGTGGTAGCATGGTTCATTTCCTTGATTTAGTTCTAGAGGGTGTTAATGGTGGGGGCATTAACACATCAGTATATAGGAAATTTGCAGATAATTTCCATTTTTTGCATGGGGCTAGTTTTCATCCCCAACTTTTTCTGGAAGCCCTACCCGATGGGGAGTTTCTTCGAATGCACAGAATTTGTAGTGATTGCGGGGATTTTGTAAGAGAGTGTAGGTACACTTTTTACATGTTTATTAATTGGGGGTTATAACTACAATGTAGTTAAGAAGTCTTTACAAAGAGTTGTAGCATTTAGACTGGGGTTAAATCAGTGTCAAAATGTCATGCATGGAGAAAGGAATAATATTGAATCTTGCAAACATCAGATATATTTTGTTTCAGTGTATAATAGTCTGAGCAATAGGATTAATAAAATACTACATAGCTGCTGGAAATTTTTACTTCAGGACATAGAATTGGAGAGAATAATGGCAAATAGTCCTTGTATTTCTTACAAAAAAGGAAAAAGTTTGAAAGATTTTTTGGTTTCTAGCTATTTCCCTATGCCTAATGAGACACTGCACATAATTCCTGCCATGAGGGGCGCTCACCCTTGTGGTGGTTGCTGTATATGTTTCTGTGTTGCAAATTTTAAGAAAATAGATGGTATTAAGTTTTCTCCTGGTGGTAGCTTTTCATGTAACAGTGAAGGGATAACATATGCTCTCAGCTGCCTGTAATTTATTTTATATAGCAAAAAGGAAATTTAAAGTAAGAATACAGGAACATATAAGAGATGTAAAGAATGGTAAATAGAAAGTAATGTTACAATGCATTTTAAAACAGTTCATAATGCTGATTATTCTTTGTTAAAAGCTACTATTTTAGAGCAAATTTTTATGAAAATTGGAGAAATATGTGATATTAAGGACAAACTTCTTTGTAAAGAATCTGTTTATATTTTACAGTTCAATACTATGGTACCTGTAGGCTTAAATTTAGAGATTAATTGGAAACAATTACTATGTAATTGAATAATTAATTGATGAATGGTGTTATATAAAGTCTGTGTAAAGCTGTGTGTATTGTATTACTCCTGGAAGGTTGTAAGCCGAGGTGCAAGAGTTTTTTTTTTTAATTAAACCTGTGTTTGTGCTGTGGCCAGTTGTGTATTTCTTCTTGCTGCTGTTCTTCAAGTTGTTTTATATAATATATATATATATATATATATATATATATATATATATATATATATATATAAATATATATATAGATATATATATATATATATATATATATATATATATATATATATATATATATATATATATATATATACATATATATATATATATATATATATATATATATATAGATATATATATATATATATATATATATATATATATATATATATAGGGTAATACGTATCTATTAGTAAGAGTGATTCTGGTAGATTGGTTAAGAAAAGGTGAGTGTCTGTAGAGTATGTCTAGTTTCTGTTTTTTTTTTTAATGTTTACTTTGGATATGAAGATCAAACTTTAGGTTTTCATTGATGATTATACCTAGTAACTTAGTGTATGAGAATGCTTCAATTAGAGTGTTATTTTGGGAAATAATTTAAAATTAGGTCTATTTCCTATTTGCACATTTTGGGAGAAAAATTAGGAGTTTTGTTTTATTGGGGTTAAGTAGGAACTAGGATTTGTTTAACCAGCGTTCAATAGATGAAGATGTTTCTTGGGTAATGAGTTGCAGGTCAGTTATATTATTTGATGATCAAATAATAGCTGAGTCATCAGCATATTGGATTAATTTGGATTTCATAAAGGATAAATGAAGATCATTTATAAAGATGTTGAACAGAAGTGGCCCAAGGATGCAGCCTCAGGGTACACCTGTGATGTTTGGTAGGAAGGGAGAAAGAGAGCCATGCCACTTAACTGACTGTTGTCTATCTGACAGGTAACTTTTGAACCATACAAGGGACGGTGATGTGAGACCAAGAGAGGAAAGTTTGCAGAATAGCTTAGTGTGAAAGACTATATCAAACACCTTAAAGAGGTCTAGAAACAGTGCAGAAGCAAGTTGACTGGAATCTTTAGCACAATTTATGGTGTCCATGAAGGATAAGAGAGTGGTTAAAGGGCTGTGATGTGGGCTGAAGCCATGCTGTGTTGGGGACAGTAGTGAGTTATGGGCAAGATAATTAATGAGTTGTATATGGACACATTTCTCAAGTGTTTTGGACAAAGGTGATAGGATAGCAATGCAGCGGTAGATGGATAGATCAGAGGAATTGTCTCCTTTGTGGAGCGGGATAATGTATGACTTTTTCCAGATGTATGGGACATATTATTCTGAAATTGATCTGTTGATATGAATACTTACTGGGTAAGCTATGATGCCTGCAGCAAGCTGAGGTATTCTGCAGGAAGGTTATCTGCAGAGGTTGAACTAGGTTTGAGCTTTAGTAGAAATTTCTTTATGAGGTCAGTAGAGACTGAGTGGAGTGAAAAGGTAAGAGAAGTAGCAGTGGGACAGGGAAAGAAGTCAGTATTTGTTATACTCCAAAAATAAAATATTTGAAGCAGGGGACTAATTTACATAAGGTACGGCATGGGTATTGGTTGACACAAGGTTGGAGATACAGTCAATGAAGTGACAATTAAAGAGTGTGACAGTTTCAGTAGGGGAGTTATCAGGGTGAAGGCTACAATTTTGTTTTGTGCCTGGTTTGAGAAGTGAGTTGATTGATGACCAAAATTTTGGGGGATTACGAGAGGTGTTAGATTGCTGGTTGGTATAGAATTTCATTTTGTCAGTGATGATGAGATTTTGACTTTATTTCTTAGTTTGTAATATAGTAATTTGTCAGGCTTTTTAGATTTTTGCCATTCATTCCATGCTTTGTTTCTTAGGGACATTAATTGTTTGGTGGCATATGATAGCCATAGGCTGTGATTGATTTTAATTATTTTTGTCTGAGTTGGAGATATGCTATTCAGAATGGTTAGGAATTCAGTATTAAAGTGATTTACAGCTTCATCAGGAAGAAGAGTTTCTAGTGTAGTCCAATTACTAGACTTTAATGTTTAGAATTATCTGTTTATTGAATTCTTTTAGGGTATGGATCATGTTGTATAATGTCTACTAGGACTATGTTTTGATATTCGAATGGTATATGATGGCAGGTGATCGCTAAGAGTGTTAGGAAGGGTACCTGCTTGTGTATACTTGCTTGGACTGGATACCAGAATCCAATCTGTGGTTCATCCTTGTAGGCTATTTTTTATCAAACCTTGTAGGAGATGTTACAAGTTGAGAGAAACTAAAAGGTTTAAGGAGGTAGCAGGAGAAGTAGATGTGAAAGCTAGCCAATTTATGTTAACATCACAGAAAATCATTGTTTCATAAGAGATATTTTTAGTAATCCATGATAGGATGTTTTCAGGTTGGGGGGAGATAGGGGATGCAAATGACAACTATATGCATATTATTTGAATTGTTTAGTTTTAGGGCAGTTATAAGTAGTTCAGCATTATCACATTTGGGGATGTGGCCAGAGTAATTTGTAACAATGAAGTGACTTTTGTAAAATAAGGCAGTTCCACCTCCTTTTTTTATGTAATCTGTCTAGTCTGATTAAATTATATCTTAGGGGGAGTATTTCAACATCTTTTTTATTAGGTTGAAGCCAAGTTTCTATGGCACCTAAGAGATCAGGAGTATTTAATGCTACCCAAGCATTAAAGTCTGAGATTATTTTTACAAATGATGTGAAATTTGAGGGTAAGGAATTTCAGATTTTTGCTGTGTGATGAGTTTATAGGGGTAGGGGGAGATCAGGGGTAGTGGTTGGGCCTGGATTGTGGTGAACATCATCAGAGAGGGAGATAAATGAAACCTATGTGGACAATTGTTTGAGTCTAAAAGAGGATTTTATTATGTAAAATTGTGACTTAATGATTTTGGAAATGTATTGTAAAGGTTTTATTTTTGGAGATGGTAATGTATAAGTATGAAGTAGACTTGGTAATATGTTTGAGACACTTTTTGTTTTATGAGGAACAGCTATGTATGATGTTATTTCCAAGTTGTATGAGCCAGTAACTCTAAACACCATACCACTGTGCCACTACCCTACTCACTACACATGTCCCAGCTCCAAGTAGAGTTTCTAAGAAGGCACTGCATCACAGGATAAACTAGAAGACCTCCTGGACTCTGGGCTCAAAGAGGATCCCTGTGAGAACCACTGCACAGCATCTGTGGTAAGATACTATATATTCTAGTGTAATTTTGTTGACACAGATGACTTGGCCAGGACTGCAGGTGAGTGTTTTTGTATCTGTAAATGTTATTATGGCCAAGACTGTTCTGCTATTAAGATGATCACAGGAATCAAATCTTGGATGCAATTTTTAGGCAATGCACCATTCAACCCACATATCAATGACCTCCTTAAGAAGAAGAAGGCCCTAATCTCTATGGATGGCTCCTGTGATTCCCTCCTGCCAGTTTCTCCTTTGCTTATTTTAATTTTTTCCAGCATTAAAAGAGGTCTCTGTGTCTTATGAAGACCCCTATGCATCACATGCTCTTGGCTACTCTAGTATAGATGAAGTTATCCATGTTGTCAAGTCCCTCGGTGGCTCTTCAGCTATACTGAATGTTGCCTATGACTGTACATAAGGGAATAAGGTCTTGAAGTTTGGTCCAGCTCTGTAAAATGTTACGAGGGATCTATGGGTCCTACACATGATTACATTCATGTATATGTTATAGATCTAAGGTCTTCCGTCAGAAAGGGTAAGTACAGCAGGTCAGTCCTTTTCAGTAGAGTTGTTAATACAAGCCCAGTTTCTACTGAAAAAAGTGATGATAGAAGTTGTTCTGCTGAAGGAGGACAGATGGAGACATTTTACTCCTTGTTTTTCATGGACCCAAATGGGAAAAATGAGACCTATCCTGTTATGGACCTCAGAAAATTCAACCATCACATCTGATGTAGTCTGTTCAGATGGATTGCTGCAGGGAATCATGCCCTTGCTTTTGAATTGGTTGGGAATGGTGTCACTGAATTTGATAGTGAGTATTTAGCACATCAGCATTGTGTTATTCACAATGGATACTGCTTCTGTTTCCCCTTAATAGGCATTACTTCCAGAACAATGTGTTTCCATTTGTGCTTTCCTTGGTACTGAGAGCATTTATCAGGGTATTAGCCAAAGAAACTCATGCCATGATGGAGAAGAGGTCACTTGTGTTCCAGCATGTCACTCATTGGCACCTGATAGCCCATCCCGGGATACTGTGGAGGTAACCCACTTATAGATGCTCCCATGGATGCAGTACCTTGTGGATATAAGAATTGGAAGGTCCCCTTCCAGACTTAATGCATCAAAAATACTTCATCATGATGGAGTAGGACATTCCTAAGTGTTGGTCATTCCTGTCCCTGAAAAAGGCATAGGTAATCACTGTCTTGACATTTGGGGTCAGGATGTAATCAGAAGGTTTAGGTAATGGCCTTGTTATACCCTCTGGATTTAACAGTGCCCACAGTATTCATGGTGTCACCTACATGCCTAAAGATGTGGGTATTGTAGTGAACTGTGCAGTGCTTCAGTGTTATTGTGAGCTTGTGAACCCGATGTTGGCATCAGACCACTTTCACTGGACTTTTGAATGGACAAGATTCTCTAATAGTCTACTGCCTAGTCTTCTAATTCTGCAGCTGAACCTGTCACAAGTCTTGACAAAAGGATGCTTTGCCTGGAATGGTGGGGGGCCAAAATTGTCTCACACCATCTGCAAGACGGTGACCTCAGCAAAAAAGAGAGCTCCCTATTGACTAGTGGGCAGAGACCAGAGTTTTTGGCCTTGGAGAAATGGTGAAATAAATGCATCTGTGGTATTTCATCATGAGGTCAGACAGCCATTACATCATATGGTACCATAATAAAGCAAGGGGGAATAAAGCTTTGATGATCAAAGAGCCATGGACATGGGCATCTTCCCTTCAGTGTTTCATACTCCCAGTGACATGAATGAGGTGGGCCTTTGTCTGAGTCCTGGAGCTCAAGATTCAGTGGCTGTGCATTGATGGGTCTTCTGAAAGTTGGCAGATCCAGAGATTGACATGTTTTCTATTCAGGAAAATGTTAACAACAGTACAAGAAATCTTCTGAGTCTTGGTTAAGTGTGTATGCTACAGTAAGGATACTAGCTGTTCCAGATGAGGATCTGCTTTTGATGTAGATCCCCTTATTGCACTGGTCTTGCTGACAAGATCTATACAATAACAAAGGCTACCAGTAAGTTATCTACATCTGCATAATGTGGTGCATTAAACTGTAGTGGAGCTTCAGTAGTGAGAAAAGTGTCTCTATTCTGGTTTGTGCTTCACTATTTTTATATTCTTCGTATCATTTACCTGATAAAAATTGCATTCTCTGTGTGGTCCATCCCCCACTAACATGTTAAGCTAAAGTTTCTGAAAGAGCTATTGGCATGATTTGATGGGAAGCCTCTCTAGCTACTCTGCTATTTCCAGCACAGAGCTAACCCCACCCAGGGTCTTTTACGCACGATTTGGAGAAGTATGGAATGGTATTTAGCTTTTCATCAAAAAGAATAGAGAATTATTTAAATTCTGTGTAAGTATTTAAGTTAAACTTACAGTCACCTGGGCGGTGATGTTACTTTGCACTTTTCAACTTTCTTTTTCCATGTTTTAGCCAAAAAAGTTATATGTTTGCATTTTTTCAGGTTGTTCTGGGACTTTAATCTTGTATTTTAATTTCCAGTTGTGGGAAGACTGTGTTTCTACATTACTCTACACTTCTTTTTCCAAATGTGGAATTACTTGTAAAAACTTACCATTGTATTTTAAAACCTGCTGGGACCTAGTCTTTAAGTTTAATTCAAAGTTGTGGCAGAACTGTGTACTACTAACAGACTTCAGCCTTAGTCATTTATTACTGCATTTTTTCCATGAACAGTGTTAATAGTAACTTTCTGCCTAGTCTTGTGCCTTAAACTGTAGTAGAAGTTCAATAGTGAGAGAATGTTCTCAGCTCCAGTTTGTGATTCAGTGCATTTACATTCTGCTTATTATTTACCTGCTTAAAGTTGCATTCTTTGTCTGCTCCATCCCCCAGTAATGCATTGAACTAATGTTTCTAAAAGATCTCCAATATTGGCTTAATTTGATTGGTTCCCTCTCTAACTAGCCTGCTTGCTCCTTAAAAATGTTTCCATCCCTACCACAATTTTGCTGTGGTGGTTTTATAAGGCTATGTCTCTGGCCTCTACCCTTTATAGGTTCATAGGTTCATAGGTTCATAGGTTCATACTAGGCTATCTGCCCGAGGGCATTTACAAGCCTAGCCCATAGTTTTGTGGCTTACGCCACCCCTTTAGTATGGGGAACTATACCCATTATTTTGCTGTGCCTCTGTTGAGCAGTGACACTGAGGTAATCCCTGGGGTATATCTGCGATCTCCCATCCATTGGTCAAGATTTCTCTTGAACAAGGCCAGCGAGGTGCTCTGCCTCACATATACCGGGATTTTATTCCACAGCATAGGAGTCTTTGGGTGATGAATCTATCCTCCAGCACGTCCTATTAATAGCCGTGTCGAGGTTTAAGTCTCCGCCCTTGTGGCTCTGGGATCTAGATTTTTGAGGAAGCATATTCATCAAATCTGGGTTTGACATGGCCTTGTATGTTAGGCAAAGGTCACCTCTGAGCACTGAATAGAGCTGGAGTTCTTTCAGTCGGGCAGCATAGGACAGATGTTTGAGACCCTTTATCCTTTTGGTGAGGAACTTTTGTGGCCTCTCCAGCTGCTGCAAGTGTCGGGTCAGATACATTCGAATGGGGCATTATACTCAATCATTGGTCTGATGAGTGATGAGTATGGAGACTATGACCTCCTTGATCTAGATGAGAATCCCTTCATGATAAGGTGGGCAATGTAGAAGGTCTTCCTAACTACTTTAGCTACATGGGTGTCGAATGACAGACTACTATCAACCTGGGTCCCCAGGTCCCTGATAACTTCTTCTGTGCTCAGTGGATTGCCACCTATTTGGTAGCTAGGGGTAACCTTGTTTTTCCCGAAGGGTATGACTATGCATTTTTGGCATTTAACTTTAGGCCATGGCTCTGGCACCAGTTATCCGTTTCTGTGAGACCCTTCTGAAGGATATCTGTGTCAGATGTGTTTTCTACTATAGCGCAGTTTGCAGTCATCTGCAAACTTTGTCAGCCATAACCCTCCTGTGTTTGCTTGTACTCGAAAAGTAGATGCCAAACAGGACTGAGCCCTGTGGCTTGAGACAGACATGGCGCCAGCAACTCTGACCCTGTGGGTTCTGTCACTCAGCCAGTTTGCAACCCATCTTGTGATGTATGGGTTAACATTTAAGCTGATGAGTTTTTCAATGATACCCGAGTGGGGTATTGTATCAAGGGCCTTCGCCAGATCGAGGTAGGCTGTATGGACTGCCTTTCCTCATCAATGGCTTTGGTGACTGTTTGAAAAAGTCAACAAAGTTTAGAAGGCATGATCTGCCTTTGACAAAGCCAAACTGGGATGGATCCAAAGTCTGCAAATTCCCTATGTCTTTATTTATGAGGTCCATTATGATCCTCTCCATGGCTTTGCAGATAAGGCTTGTCAAGCTAATGGGCGGTAATTTCCAGGGTCGGTGGAGGCACCGCCTTTGTGAAGTGGGACCACAGTTGCAGTGCGCCACTCTTTGGGTACGTATCCAGAGGTAAGACTATGATTAAACAGCTGTCCTAGCTGTGGGTTTAATTCCTCGTTGAGTTCGTGGAGCACACAGCGGGGACACCATCAGGTCCCATGGATGCTGTGTTTTTGCTTTGGAGAGAGCAGTTCTCACTTGAGCGTTGGAGATGTTTGGGGGCTGCAATCACTTGGTATAGATATCTCTCCTTTGGGGAGGGGAGAAGTTTGCACTGAACCTGTCAGCCAGTATGTTGGCAATGTCTGTAGGATCAGTAATCTTCACATCATTTTGAACTAGTTCTGAGCATATCTGGGAGTTTCCTCCCAGATTTCTAACTAAAGAAGGCCTTATGATTGTCTTTTGAGTCTTTAGCTATTTTTCTCAAAATTTGCTTTGGATGATTTTATGAGAGCTCTTAGTTTTTTACTTATAGTGATCAAGGGTGTCTTATATTTTAAGGATTTTGCTCTATCTTGTAGTAGCTTCCTCCTTTTGTTGTAGAGTTTGTTTATGGCTGGGGTCCACCAGACTGGATGCTTGCCTTTGGTACAAAGAGTCTTTGTTTTGCTTGGGATTGCCTTATCCATGCAGTCCTGCAGGTGCTGGTAGAAGGCATTTGTAAGTGATTCAGCGGCTTGAGTACTGTTTTCCGGGGCCTTAAAGGAGACCACACTAGTCTTTAGAAGTGTGAAGTCGGCTTTAGAAGTTCTTTACTGTGGTCTTTTTATTTCAGGTGGGGTGGGATGAGGACCTCCAGCGAGATTAGTTTGTGATCTGATCTCACCAGTGAGGGGTATACTTCGGTGTTGAACATTGTGCTCCCATGTTCGTGATGATGAGATCAAGTATGTTTTCTCCTCTTGTGGGGATGATGACTAGTTGTTCCATGGCATTTGAGTTTATGAATTCCAGGAACTTTTGGGCTAGGGTGTTTGGGCTTGAGTAGTGTTCCCAGTCTATATTAGGGTAATTGAAGTCACCTAGTATGATGGTGTTTGGTGATACATTTATCCCCTCTAGTGTTTTCAGGAAGGCCATGTGAGGTTCCTGAGTTTGTGAGGGTGGCCTGTAACATGCTACAATTTGCAGAGCAGTCTTGCCTATGGTTAATTGCACCTGGATGGTCTCCGATGCATCGTGCGCTGCCACCAGTCTTGAGGTGTGGGTGTCTTTGATGAATATGGATACCCCCCCCTCCTTTCTTGGTATTGTCTGGATTTTGGGGCGGGAACGCATGATAAGAGGTAAAACCTGATAGTGCTGGGGTGCTCTCAGGAGCCTTGAACCAGGTTTCTGTCACTGCACAGACATCGATGTTCTCCATACTGAGAAGGGCCTCCGTGCATTTTGAGATTTAGACTTCTGGCATTGAGCAGCATTACCCTTAGTTTTTTCTTTTTTGTTCTAGGGTGGTAGGTTTAGAATTTGAGCCTTGCCTAAAAAGGCACTATGGGGGTGGCAAGAGCCTTTGCCAATATCCGGAATCCCACAGGTGCAAGCAAGCAGCGTGGCTTGTCCAGCATGTCATCCCAGGCAGACAGACATTGGATCCCCTTTGAATGACACCAGAGTTTAAGCCAATTGTTAAAGCTGATCATCTTATCTCTGTATTGTGGCATCATTCTTGGTGAAGGTAGGATACTGCTCAAGGTCAGGGTCATACCTGCCTGGGCTACATAATCAGAGAGCTCCTCAATGTCTCTTTTCATGTAGTCCAAGGAGTGCGTCTCAGGTCGTTTACACCAGCGTGGACAATGACTGAGTCGTATTTGTACCTGCTGTTGAGAGACCTGAGTGCTTGCGTGTGGCGGATTCTAGCCCGACAGGCAGCTTACTGTGACCTTCTCCTTACTCAGTCTGGTGGCGGGACGTCAGTGTGTCTGACTATGGAGTCACCAATGACTAGTGTGTCTGGCATTGTGTTTGGCCTTAAGGGCAGTGACTGTTTGACACTCTGACTGTGAGGTCTATGTGTTGCAGGTGTTGTGTTCTGAGGTGGTGGTTGTTTGGGTGTCTGCTTTGGTGGCCTCTGCTGTTTTGGTAGATTTTTGATCAGAGCAGTATGTCTTTGTGTGTTTATGTGTATGATTTGAGGTTGTGATGGTACTATGTGAGACTGGGTCTATAGTGTGTGTGGTAACCTTCTCCTCCTGACTGGTCTTGCCAGTCCTATGTTGAAGAGCTCAGCCTCCAGTTTGGCCGTATAGTTGCATCTCTCGCATGTATTTGTGTTTTGTGGGAGGAGGAGAGGGTTGTCTGTGTACATGAGGCAATTGTAACATTGCCTCAATATTCCCAGGTTCACCAGCTGAGCAGGAGAGGACACTGGCAACTGATCCCTCGACATGCTAGAAGGACTAGACAAAAACTTTAAAAAGAGATTCCGGGGATGTGGGTGACCGAGAAATGGGGGTATGCCTTTTTGGGGTGCTATCTATAAGAGTGCCGTATCAAGGTAATAAGTACTGTAGGAGAAAGTGCTAGGTTTAACAGATAGAGAAAAGTCTACTTGGAGTCAAGTAGAGATGATCTTTTTAGGTATTAGAGAAAGTGCTAGTAACAGGGATGCTTAAAGGTAAGATTGAAAAGAATGCACTCTGCAGTGTGCACTAGAGAAGTTAGATATGAAAGTAGGTAACTTGAGTTTTACCTGTTTAAAAAGTTAAGGTTTAGTGGAGAGTTACTATTTTTAAAACAGCAAGATGGACTGAAAGGGGTGGTTTCTTTTGTATTTTGGTACTATGAAATACTGTAGGATGGCCAATAAATTTAAATAATTGAAGGGGTGGGATTTCAAAAGTGATGGTTTTGTGATTACTCACATAAGCCAGTGAAAGTAGAGAGAAATGAGATATATGGTCAGATTAACATAAGAGGCGGGCAACTAGAAAGACAGTGGTATTTAACAAGACAACTTAAATGGGTGGGAGGGAGTGAAAAATTCTGCCTGACTCAGAACAGAGAGAGCTGTGGTCTCTTTTGAAGTTTTAATATGCTGTATTATAGTAATCTGAATTCCAAATTCCCTCCTTTCCCTCTTTCATTGTTATTGTAGGTTGTATCAGCTATTTATGTACTATTCCCAGCCCCTGGTTTTCATAGATCCATGATACTGAGTGCCAAACCAGTTTCGCTCTTGAGTAAACCTCCTTTATTACACATTTTCTTCTGCTCATTTTCCTAGAGCTCAGCAAAGCTTGGAATCCTAACCTGCATTCCAGAAGTGTTTTATTTGCATTTAGTGCCAACTAGACAAAGTTAAGGACCTTTGATTGCTAAATCACCCTTGCTTAAGATATTTTGAGTGTTTTTTACTGTTTCCTGTTTTTATGTGTGCATTTCACCATATGTTTTGTAAAACAAAGTACTCTTCTTCTTTCTTTTACTTGTGAAAGACTGTCTTGAAACTGCCTTCAGCAAGAGATTTCCAGCTAGCTGTTTGATTGGTTTGTGGTAGCATTGCACTTGTGAATCTATTCTACTGTGTTTTTACATTAGGTAGAGTAGATTTATTCAACTTGTGGCAGGAGTAATTTGCATAATCTATCTGATTTGAAAACACACAAAAATATGTGGATTATATTCATTTTATAGGTGAGAGGGATCTTTAGTTAGTTTTTTTTTTCTGCTGTTATACATTTTTCAAATTTGCTTGGAATAGCAGTGCCTTGTACAGTAGCAAATATCTAGAAAGCAAATTATCCCTATATAACGGTCCATAAAATGCCACCCTGTAAAGTGATAATAAATAACTTGCGTGCTGACAATTTCACAGCAGCTAGTTGGGTGTTGAGTGGCAATACCTACAGAATTAGTAGAATTCAGTAGTGTGTAAACATTAAAGTTAGTAGAATTTAGTACTATTTAGCATAATCTGCCCCAATAAAGCTCCTTTATTAGTCTGCACCAACGAAACATACTTTATAGCCTTCCAAACCCTATACATCACCCACTTGTACCTCACCAGTCAAAGGACTGGACAGTATGGCTATGCAATTTTCTAACTTTTCTGTAGCCACCTTCATAGATATGGGCATCTTCATCCCTAAAGAAGCAGACACAGTATGTGAGAGGTGTAGTTACACAATGGCACTGGAGGCTAAACTGTCACATACAAGGATGTATCTCGTGGGCAAAATCATGCACACAACATTCATGTCACATAGCACACAGCACAGACATAGACTAACATATACTGAGGCACTTAAAAGTCAGTTTTCCTAAATAACAAAGATTGCCTAGACTATACTTTGTCAAAGCTATGTGTCAGCAAGCCCAAAGGCACACAGAAAAAAACACCACCTAACACTGCACATACTGCTTCTCTTAGCAGAGCCCCAAACACACACTAAGCCCCTGATACAAGCAAATCCACTTCCCAGGAATGATGTCATGGTGGACTCAATTGCAATATATACTGATGCCCCTCTAACCAGGCTGTTGAAGGATGAGATAACTATTAGTTGTTGTTCTGGAGCCAGGATCTGCCAAATCATGCACTCAAGTCATTATACCACGGGTGCCAGTATGATTCCATCATAGTTCACGTAGGTGGACTGTATGAAGAGAAACATTATGGAGCATTCAGACTGCATGTCTCTGGTTGTTGTGAACCTAGCATTGATCAGCATATTGCCATCACAGTGGATGATGCCAGAACATGAGCAAGAAATTTTTGGTTTCAACAGCTGTCTGCCTTTCTGGTATCATTCTAAGGGGATCCAATATTTGTCAGCTTGGGAGGATGTGGTTAACAGGCCACATAGTTATGGCAGTATGGTCTGCTCCTTTCCCTTCTATGTTTTCAAATTCTTGCTAAAACTTTATCCACCCTCATGATGCCTTTTTTAAGTAATGCCAAATTAACAAATCCACCGATATAGCAAAATCAACTCAACTGATCCAAAAGATGTTACTGCTTAATGCCAGAAGTATAAAAAGAAAAAAAAAAACTACACTCCCTCCAAGCCATCTTCACACTTGTGAATATAGTTTACACAGTTACCAAGACATAGTTTAAAGCGGTATAGAGTATCTTGACAGTGCAAGGTTTCAGTGCCTTCCACACTTTTAGACCAATAGCTGCACAGACAAGGGCTAAAGGAGAAAGTGTCTCAATATGCATCAATGTTGTGTCTTTCGGCTTTTCCCAGTTAGGGGTCACCACAGTGGAACTCTGGTCCGCTAATGATTGGTAGTTGATTTTTTTGCGTGCTGAGTTGCCGGCCCTAACGCAGAACCTTTAACGAATGTACGCCCATTCATGCATGTCTCCACAGAAGACGCTCTAGCTGAGAATCAAACAGGACAACGTGTTGCTGTGAGGCAACAATGCTACTGCAGCACCACCACCGCAGATTCAATAACAAGCATAATTCTAAGGTAGTCAAACAGGATGGCACACTGGAGTTTATACACATACAGATCACTATAGACAAAATCCTGTACCATATCTTAGCCAGTTATACGTTACCCTCCATGTCCCAAGAAGTTCACAATGCATGCATAGACCTACTGGGGACACTTACCATCCAACTTAACACCCTACTCATGGGAGACTTTATTTACCCCTCTGTAGACTGGTAATCCTACACAGCCTCAAATCTATAGACACAGAGGTTCCTGGACTTTATAAATAGTCACCCTGGACCAAATGCTGAACACGTCCACTGCAGGTTCCAACATACTGGACCTCATGATCAAAAATATGGGACAATGTTGTACTTTCCCCCATGTCTTGTCCACCCTGGTAAGGTCTGACCATAAAGCTTGAGCAGCAAAGAGCATATAAATTACTTCAACAGTACATACGAAACATACATTTCTGTTTCATATGTTCTGTTGAAGTAATTTATTTGCTATTTGCTGCTCAAACACTATGAACTGTTTTTAGTTTTTAGTGGTTATTTTTTTGTTTTTTACAGAGGTTCTCCTTTTTGAGTCAATGACCATAAAGCTGTCTTTTTTGAAATAAAAATCAACTCTGTGATCTCATTAAAACTACTAACAGTTAGGAACTATTCCAAGGCAAATAACTATTAAGTGATGGTATGCCAAAATCCAATGCCCCTCCAAACCCCAAGGAAGTTGCAGCCTGTGCTGAATTGTTCTCAGAAAGTCTGTACCACAATGTCAAAGGCTGCATAGAGGCTGCTGCACCTACCAGAAGTAAGCCCAGCACTAGTCCCAGAAACAAACCACCCTGGTGGCATCCCATGTTAAACAGGATAGACAACAAAAGGAACAAAATATGGCTTTTCCCGGTTAGGGGTCACCACAGCGGAACTCCGGTCCGCTAATGATTGGCAGTTGATTTTTTTCGTGCTGAGTTGCCGGCCCTAATGCACAACCTTCAATGAAGGTACGCCCATTCACGCATGTCTCCACAGAAGACGCTCTAGCTGAGAATCGAACGGGACAACGTGTTGCTGTGAAGCAACAATGCTACCGCAGCACCACCACCGTGGATTCAATAACAAGCATAATTCTAGGGTAGTTAAACAAGATGGCACACTGGAGTTTATCCATAAACAGATCACTATAGACAAAATCCTGTACCATATCTTAGCCAGTTATAGGTTACCTTCCATGTCCCAAGAAGTTCACAATGCATGCATAGACCTACTGGGGACACTTACCATCCAACTTAACACCCTACTCATGGGAGACTTTATTTACCCCTCTGTAGACTGGTAATCCTACACAGCCTCAAATCTATAGACACAGAGGTTCCTGGACTTTATAAATAGTCACCCTGGACCAAATACTGAGCACGTCCACTGCAGGTTCCAACATACTGGACCTCATGATCACAAATATGGGACAATGTTGTACTTTCCCCCATGTCTTGTCCACCATGGTAAGGTCTGACCATAATGCTTGAGCAGCAAAAAGCATATAAATTACTTCAACAGTACATATGAAACATACATTTCTGTTTCATATGTTCTGTTGAAGTAATTTATTTGCTATTTTCTGCTCAAACACTATGAACTGTTTTTAGTTTTTATTGGTTAATTTTTTGTTTTTTACGGAGGTTCTCCTTTTTGAGTCAATGACCATAAAGCTGTTTTTTTTTAAATAAAAATCAGCTCTGTGATCTCATTAAAACTACTAACAGTTAGGAACTATTCCATGGCAAATAACTATTAAGTGATGGTATGCCAAAATCCAATGCCGCTCTAAACCCCAAGGAAGGTGCAGCCAGTGCTGAATTGTTCTCAGAAAGTCTGTACCACAATGTCAAAGGCTGCATAGAGGCTGTTGGACCTACCAGAAGTAAGCCCAGCACTAGTCCCAGAAACAAACTGCCCTGGTGGCATCCCATGTTAAACAGGATAGACAACAAAAGGTACAAAATATGGCAAAAGTCAGGAAAGATAATTCCCATCAAGGTAAAAACTCTCTCATCAAACTAAGTCATGCAAAACCAATTTTGATCTTAAGATAGCCTCCCAGGTAAAGATAATCACAAGGCCTTCTTCAACTATGTCTGAAACCTCAAGAGCAAAGCACAGCAATGCACTGAAATGGTGGTTAATTTTGCCACATTCCCTAAGCGTGGTGAAATAGCAAACCTGCTGGCAGACAAAGTCAGTCAAACCTTATTGTCACCTCGCCCCAACCATCTCCCAAAATACACTAAAATACATAACACCTCCAAATATAACTAGGGGAGCATGTACTGGCTGTGGTCACTAAAGCCAAGAACATGGCCTCAATGGGTCCAGATAACATCACAGGACATCTCCTGAACAGTCTAAAAGATGACTTATCAGGACCTTTGGAGTCAGTATTTTACTGTAGTCTTAAAACAGGCTTTGTGCTAAATGAATTGAGGACTGCAATGGTCATCCCCCTTCACGTGGGAGGACCTACAATAGATCTTGCAAACTACAGACCCATTAGTCTCACTACTCTTATTTACAAAGCCATGGAAAGAATTATCTTGGAAATTATCAGCAAGGGCATAGGAAATCAACAGACACAGGATCCATCCCAGTTTCACTTTTTCAAAAGAAGATTATGCTTACTGAATCTGATGGACTTTTTGAAAAGGTCACTAATTCAATGGATGAGGGGAAAATGGTGCATACTGCCTACTTACATCTGGCTAAAGCATTTGATACAACACCTAATTTGGACTTTGTCAACAAACTTATGGAACTATGTATAAATCCTTTTACAACATGCTGGGTTGCTAACTAGCTGGCTCACTGATAGGACCCAGGAGGTTTGAGTCAGTTATGCCACCTCTACAAAGAGTCCCTGGGATCTGTGCTAGGCCTGCTTGTCTTTGGCATCTACTTCTTGGATGTCAAAGACAATGTCAAAGGCCTTTAGCTAATCAAGTTCACAGATGATTGGAAACTCAGAGCAGTCACTGAATCCCCCAAGATGAGAGCGTCCTTCAAGAAGGTTTAATACAGATAAACTCAGAAAAACTCTAGGTACTAAAGCCATGGCTTAAAATATAATAGCAAGAAATGTGCTATAGTACTTTCTGAAAAGTCAGCCACCCTGGATAACAATGTCATCAATAAAATGCCCCTAAAAATTGATTCATTGTTCAGGAATCTGGGAACTCATGTAGATAGTAACTTGCCTTTAACTCATTCCCTCCAGTACAACTCTTTTGAGTGTGTACCTTTAACTCCGAATGGGTGTGGCCTGAGCCTTTAAAAATGAAATTACCACCTTACTATTCTAACAAATACTCATTGACAGAGGTCAAATATCAATATAATTGTGTTTGCTATCATGTATGGTTCAAGACAAAATATTCTGATACCTTGTATGAAGCATGGTTTTGGAATTATTATTGCAAGTATGAACAAGTAATATCTGATGCCTAGAGGAGCAGTAGGGGGTAAGATGCACCTGGAGGAGTCACTCGGATGTAATGAGTTAACCAACATGTGTCCAAGGTAATAAGAAAACCTTTTTTTGTTACTCAACTTATAAGCAAGGCCAAGGCCATGGTATCTAGGTCCAGAGAGAGCATCATAACA
The DNA here is from genome assembly GCF_019279795.1 of Protopterus annectens. Classification (NCBI taxonomy): domain Eukaryota; kingdom Metazoa; phylum Chordata; order Ceratodontiformes; family Protopteridae; genus Protopterus; species Protopterus annectens. The sequence goes on from NC_056746.1 coordinate 1,566,073,729, forward strand.
CTGTACTCAGCCCTCATCAGACACATAATAGAGTATAATGCCCTCTTTGGTATTTATCTGACCATACAGCTACAGAAACTGGAACATTCACAAAGGTTCCTTATGAAAAGAATACAGGGAGTAAACACAATGCCCAAAGCTTATTGCCACAAAGCTCTGTCTCTTTAGTTGGTATCATACAGACTTCTGAGCGATGATCTTTGCCTGGCATACAAGACATTCCCTGGACCCTGCTTTAATGAACCTTTTTAACATCCATAAAATAAATAGTATTAGAACTACTAAATTAAAAGACCTAAATTTTGCTTGTGACATAAATAGAAACATGTTGGAGAGAAATATATGTTTTTTTTCAGAGAATTCCCATTCTCTGGAACAGGCTATTAATCCTTGTGAAGCAGAGTTCCTCCCTGTCCCTATTAAAGTGCAACTTGGAGCAGTGAATGGGTAATTGGAAATTCACCCGTGGTTTGGCACCTATGTCTTTGATGGACAGTGTCAGTCAGTAAATCACCCCCTATATTAATCAAATTATTGGGTCACATTTAGGTTGCACTGCTAGGCTTATAAAGACCCGAGTTGTCATTCATGAACTACACTGGATTGTGGCCTGTGCCTCCTTTAATGTAATTAGAGCTCCACCCTCTGCTTTACAAAGTTAACACTTTACCCCATAAGCTATAATGCCTCCAAATGGAAACATTTCCTAATTTATACAAAGTGGTATTACATCCAACTCAAATCAGATAATAATAATAATAATAGTAATAATAATAACAGTAATACCCATTGTTAACTTGGTAGGCCCCCTGGACTAGTAGCCCATTTTCAGGGGTGATCTGGGAACAATGTCTAGTTAAGTGTCTTGCTCAAGGTGACACAGTAGAAAAATGTGGGGTGAGGTAATCAAACACTTTACCAGAAGGGACATGGGTAATATGGGTGTTTATGTTTTTCATGATTTTGACATCCAGTCCTCCTTGCCTGTTGACCGTCTACCCTCCAGGGGTGCAAGCAGGCCCATAATTATGAGCAAATAGTGATATGTCCATTAAACTCATAGCACACTCCTTGTTCTATTTTGTTTCAAAATTCAAAAGTTTAGTGTTGTTGTTTTGCCTGTATTTCCAAAAGATATAGAAATATTTCTTCAGTCATTTAATTTCAGTTGAGGAATGTTCCAGGGCACTTATCAAACATGTGCCTCAACTAGAAAGCCCTATGTATTGTATGTAACAAGTGTAAATACAGGGCATGACTTTTGCTAACTTGCTTGTTCCTATTGTATCTGTAAAATGAAAGCATAGCATATGAGATTATTCTGTTTTGTTCTAATGGAGGAAAGGACATGACTAATAGATTACATTTCTGGGATGTGTTTGTCAACATGTCAGGCTGTAGGTTGTCAATAATCAATAGCAGTCTATACTGTTACACAATCCAGAGTGAGACAATTTGTTCTATGTGGATATTTTGAGTCTAGAAATTTTAAATGACTGTCATCTGTATTTTTGGATGAAGAAATGGATCTTGAAGTGTGGTGAAAATATGAAGCACATATCATACTATGTAGCGAACAATATGCAGCTTCAGTGATTATCTGTACATAGCAGGAGCCTAGCTGGATCCAGCATTCTTACATACAGGCATACATACATACATACATGCATACATACAAATATTTCAGACATGGGCACTAATATCCTTCTAGCTTGCCAACATAACAAAACAGTTGTTCCCATAGTAAGTGTCCAGGCTGTTCTTAAAAATATCTAAACTAGTACTTGCTATAATGTAATTTGGTAGTCTATTCTATGCATCAGCTACTATCTCAGAAAACCAATTAGTACACTTCTTATTCCTATAGAATCTTCTGCATAGGTTGCCTGATGATTCTGTACTTTTTTTGATAACCCCGAACATTCCCAGAGGTAGTTGTCTCTAAATCCCCTATACACCTGAATTAGGTCTTCCCTCTTAAATATTTATATGAGACACTGTACAAGTTCAGATATTTTAGTCTTTCATAGTAACTTAAATTTTCACATCCATGGGTGCCTTTGGTATATTTCTGTTGTACTCTTTCCAGTTTACTCATACTTGTTTTCTTATAAGGTTTCCATATTGTTATTCCATACTCAAGTTTGGGTCTAATGTAACTAACAAACAATGACTTCATCATTTCTGATTTCCTAGACTTTATAAATCTTTTTATACAGCATATAGTTTTATAACTATTGTTAACCAATTGGTTAATATGATTAGAAAATCTCAAAGCTGGATTTACCTATATACCCAGGTCCTTAAACGAATCTACAGTTTCAATCACTGTGTGCTGCATTAAATTGTCACATTCCAGTTTATTTTTCCCAATCTCATATGCTTAGTTTTTTCATGTATTTAACAGCATATTATTCTCCTGTGCCCAAAAGGTCAATTTAGTCAAGTTCTTTTGCAGACATGCCCCATGTGGAACGTGTCCAATTTCAGAGCATCTGCATGTAAACTGTAGAGCACCTCAGATGAAAAAGATAGATCTGGGTTCAAGGTGGTTGCTGTTTTGTAAGCACTGCTAGCACCTAGCTCTCTGAAATACCTGGGATTTAAACAAACCCAGAAGATAAATCTAAGTCAAAATTGCAAAAATATCACTGACTATATACCTCAGATAATAGTCAGCAACTAAAAGAGGAAGAAAAAGTGACAGATTTCTCTCTGAAACAACAGGATTAACTACGATTTCTGAAAAACAGCTTAAGCCACGTGGTGCTAAAGCCCAACATCTGAACACAAAAACTGGAAATAACTTCAAACAGCAAAGATGTTGAAAGAGGAACATATTATGGAAACCAGCACAACTAAGACTAAATTCTCAGTACTAGCTTCACCTGAAAAGGATACAACTACCAAAAGACAGAAGACAGCTAAACTAACAGACAATTCAAAAACTGCAAATAAAAGTAAGACTGATCAGTCAGCAAATCTGGAAGACATAAAAACTGCATTGCTACCTATCCAGAAAGCAATAAAGGACTTATCCTTTCAATTTCAAACCTTTGGTTACTTATTTATCCAAATAACAATCAGAATGAAAAAATCAGAATCCAAAATAACTGAAAATTAGATAAAAATAGTCTTTAACTCAAATAACTGATTCTCATGAAAAAGAAATACAAAGCCTACAAGAAAAAATAACAGACCTCTAGGCAAGATCTCAAGGGAACAATATTATCATCAGAGGAATACCTGAATTTGTGACTCACAATAAACTAATACCAACAATCAGACAAATAATAAATTCCTTGCTAGATGAATCTGAAGAAATACATCAAATGACAATAGAAAGAGCCCATAGAGCTCTGAGGGTAATGCAATCAGCACCGAATCCAAGACCTGTTTATATTAAAATAATAAACTATCAAGATGTAAACAAAATCATCCTGGCAGCCAAGAAAAAAAGGCACACTTACCTGGAATAATAACAAAATCTTCTTTGCCCAAGATCTTCCCATACAGATAAGACAAGCAAGACAACACCTTTCTCCATACTGTAGATTTCTAAAAGAGAAAAAAAATCAAATTCCAGATCAAATTCCCAAATCTATTAATTGTCTATGTTAAAGAAGTCAAATACATGGTTGCTAACCTCAAAGAGGCAAAAGAGACATTCCTGGCCGTTTTCAAGCAGTTTCCACCATCAGAAAAGAAATAAAAGTAAAAAAAATAATAAATGACCCTCGAGTGAAGAAACGAGCCAATTCCCAAGCATTGCAGATGGGAATCCAACCCAGAGAACTTTTCTTGACCATCTAGGCCCTTAATTTCGTAAGTAAGCCACGAGAAACACAGGAAAAGGAAGTATAGCCTGTGTAGGAACCAAAAATCAACTGCCATTTCCAATGCGCATATTTTAGGAAGGAACAACCTCCAGGGACTTTGGCTTGTAAAATCATTCCCCCTATGATCTCGAGGGCTCCATTATGAAGACCAACCATCCTAAAAGGATTGTTAAAGGCTTCTGAAGAGGCTTTTGTCATAAAAACGGAAATCAACTTGCACCTCTCAAAGAAGTAAACAAAGCACCAAATATGTCCAGCAACCTGCAAGCAAGACCTTGAAGAATTAAGGTACTGTTACACTGAAACACTACACCCATCATTATATGACTGAATGAAGACCTCAGCCTTAAATAATAAATAAGTAACAAACTATTAGAAACCAGTCTAGTCTGCAGACATATACCAGAAAAAGGACTAATGACTTGCATAAATGCTGAAAAGTGTTAAAATCAGAAACTTGAAAAGGTAATCTAATAATCCTTAAAAACTGAAATGTAACCTATTATGCAAACTGTAGATGAGGATTTGTCTGACCAAACTGAGAAATATATATGCATGTATATATATATATATATATATATATATATATATATATATATATATATATATATATATATATATTCTTCTCTTTACCTACCCCGGAGTATAGGTGCCAACAACACATTTTATAACCCACATAATATGTGTGGAAGGCTATACAGGCACCAATGTCGATTAAATACTGAGTTTATAAAGGAAAGGAAAAGTAGCAGAACGAATGAAAAATGTAAATATGACAATCTTGACATCTGATTAATAATACTGTTACACTACCTGACATATGCTACTGAGAAATTGTTTATTAACATGCTGTTTAAAAATACATCATTAGAATGTTTATAGGTGCCAAGTATATATATTATAATCCTCACAGATAGATGCGGAAGACTATATAGGTACCATAGATGAACAAATATTTGAATAAATATAGGAAAGTATAAAAAGTAAGTGGAAGGGAAATGTAAATATGACAAGGTTGACAATTAAACATTAATACTATGTTACACAACTAGATATAAACTACTGAGGAAATGTTTATGAATATGATGTTTAAAGTTACATTATTAGAAAGGTTATAGGTGCCAAGATCTTATTTCACAACCCACATAGATATAGGTGGAAGACTGTACAGATACCAAAGGAGAACAAAAAATGGAATAAATAAAGGGGAGGAAAAAAAGTAAAATGGACAGTAAATGCAAATTTGACAATTTTGACATTAAAATAATATGATGTTACATAACTTGATATACACTATTGAGAACATACTTTTAATGGACTGCTTAAAATACACTATTAGGAAGAGCAAGGCACAAGATAAAAAACAAGACATGCTGTACTTTAAATGCAACACTGTAAATGTATAATAGTTTTGTTGAAAGGGACTAGGGACTTTATTAGCAGTGTTTTCCGGGGAATTAGTTTGTTCAGCTTAGTTCGTATTGTATATAGTAACACGGGGGGGGGGTTACTACGTGACAAATGTGAAGGTAAAGGAAAACACAACCAAACATTAGATGGAAGATGTGAAAATCTGGACACCTGAGAGGTATGATACACTTAGTCTCCAAATTAATATCACAACCATCTGCTAAACTGTACTGCTAAGAATGCTGAATGACCTTAATGCAATTTGGAATTGTCCAGGTAATCAAGCTCGAAGCTTTGTGTTACTAAACAGTCTAGAAATCACTGCACTAATGGAAAAATAATATGAAGTACTCTTGCCATTGTATATTATAAGTTCATGCATGCCAGAAAGGGCTAGAAGCAGTACTGTTATAGGAAGACACACTTGTCAATGTTGTCTGCCCTCCTTAGTCCTTGTTAATGCTAATCCTTTCCCCACTCATAACTCTAACCGCAAACAGTAACTTATGAAAAGCCCTTTTTCAGATATACTGGGTTTGAAGTTATTGTTAGGTTTAAAATTAAGTAATCCAAAAACAAATTATGTGGTTTCCTTTATTGATCTTTTAGATTTTATATATTTTGTTGTTCATGTTATCTTGTTTTCATATTGCTAGCACTAATTCAATGCGTTGTTATGCTTATGCATTTCACCGGACTGTTGTGCACAAATATACACACACACACACACACACACACACACACACACACACACACACACACACACACGTATACAAACACATAGACATGGAAGCAGTTCACTTGGCTGAATATTCATTTGCTCAAGTCAAGTGAACCATGTGAACATATATTGGTTTTACCAAATGTTCATTTTACAGTTGTGTAATTTGCATTTTGCTGAAAGAGGTAAGTTGGTAAGACCCTGAGAATTATTGACCCATATGCCTGTGAGGGTTTGCCAGTTAGGGTTAGAGTAAGGGAGAGTTAAAAGTTGATAGATTTATTTGTTTGTGTGCTTGTGTTTGTGGGTCAGGATTAGAATAAGGGATAGGTGGGGATAGGTAGGGGATATGTTTACTTATTTGCATGTATGTGTTTGAGTGTTTAGTCACTATGCCTGCTTTGTGTAGTGGTACTTTTGAAGAAAGGGTTTTACAGAAGGTCAAATGCAGAGTTAGTGAGAGATGAAGGGGCAAAGTCGCTAGGCCCATCCTTACTCATGTATGCTAAAGCTAACCATATGCCTGCCCCTGCCCATAACTCAAACCCCAATTCTATACCAGCTTACCTTAAGAAAACACTTTCCTTAACAGTATGACTATTCAGACAAATTTGGTCTGATAATTTTGTTGTTTTTTTTCCTGTGGTGTTTCACCAATCATAAAATTGGAGTATGTGCCTTTTTATGCAATCAGTTTTAAGTAGAATTTGGGTGGGTTTTGCTTTTTTTGGCAAGGTGAGATTTAGAGAATATCTTTGTGTGTGTGTGTGTGTGTGAGTGTGTGTGTGTCTGTGTGTGTGTGCGTGTGTGTCTGTGTTTTTGTTTGTGTGCGTGTGCAAGTGTGTGCATGCACGCGTGTGTGTGTGTTTGATATTATTTTTTTCAATAATTGATTTTTATTTTGTATGCCAGGATTTATGTACACACACACACACACGCACACACGCACGCACACACACACAATGAATAATCACCACTGAGGTTGACTGAAACACAAAACATTGAACAAACTCATCAGCAATTTCTATTAATCACCACTAAAATCACTGAAAAAAATAACCACAAATGTAAGCCAAGAGGCTGTATTTCTGATTACAACATAAAAACAAGAAACAACTTTTACTCCAGGGTTACACATCTCAGAGAAAACCTTCAACTGTTACATAATATGGTCACCTATACCTCTGGTGAAAAATGTCAGTGTTTCAACACATGATGAAATGTGTGCAGTGATATATTGCAAAGCATTTATATATATATATATATATATATATATATATATATATATATATATATATATATATATATATATAATGTGTGTGTGTGTGTGTGTGTGTGTGTGTGTGCATATATATATATATATATATATATATATATATATATATATAATTAGATTTGTGGATATAGTTATAGATACAAAATATATATACATATTTTATACCTTATGAGCAGTTATGACAGTATACAAGTTATTATAAACAACACAGATGGTGGGGCAACTAACAATAAAGTTCCCTGTGCCAAACTCTCTGGTTATAGATCTGTAGGCGGCTTCATCCACTGTACCCTGAAATGTAATACAACTAACTCCAAGGTTGTAGAGATTGGGAGAAAAAATGTACACTGAAAAATAGGCCTCATTGAAACAGGTTTTATCTCACAGTCAAATTGCACCAACAAAAAGCATTTATGTTCTGGGAGAATTCCTATGATTTCTAAGAGATATTCATAGACATTCAAGGTAATTTTTATTTCTGCACACAAAACACGACTTTTGCTACTTATTTAAAATAGATATCTCTGATGTCCCTGCATGGTGGACAGGGTATTTTCTTAATTCAAAATTAAAGCAACATCACTTTCAGTGACATTCACAGTTTTGAAGTTCACCAACCAGTTATACTACCAGATGTGACAGACTTTGTTTCAAACTCAGTCTACAGAATACAGTCTACTGTTACCAGTGGTGTTATTAGTTATCAGTCCTTGCTTGCAGCACAGCTATTTGTGTGCATAACACAACTTGATTGTTTTTAGTAGGTTAGAGGAACTATATAAATGAAGCAGGATTGAACTGCTGCAGGCCATGGGGATGTTAAGCATGAGTTTTGGATGCTGAAGTTTTTGTATACAGTTGTGTAGGAGGGATGAGATGGTATAGAGTCATATCTATCAAGAGTGTCAACATATTTAAGGACTTCTGTCAAAATGTTAGCCTGATTTCAGTAGTGGATGTTTTATTTTCTTTCTGTTTTTAGTTCATAAGGACTTGTTTGTGTTTGATGCACTTTATCAGCTTCAACATATAATTAATTTCTTTGTCAGATTCCTACTAAATGGCCATCTGACTTCATCAGCTAAGTCAGAAACTATGGCTAATATCAAATTGCTCTCTTGGTACTCCAGTGATATCCCAAATGCCCCTCAAAGGAAGTTTTTTGACAAATTCAGGAAAATATTGCAATTGCTATTTAGCAAAGACAGCTGAATTAGCTTGTTTCTTTACAACCATTCAGTAAATCCAACACCAGAGAAGGCAAAATAATTATTAAAAAAATGCATGTCAAAAGTCACTGAAGTGTACACCTATGTTCCCACTTCCAAAGGCTTCTAACCCTCACCTTAACTGAAGATTTCAGTTTAATAGGCAATATTGATCCCCTAGCATTGAGATTAGAAAAATAGAAATGATTTAGAACCAACTAGTGCATTTCCTTTTTAAATATGGCATTCTATCAGACTAGCAGCTTGTTTTTCAGCTTAAGTATAAACAGCTACTCACTCCCTCATAAATGAAATATAAACTAACATAGAAGAAGGCAAAAATATCAAAACCATTTTCCTAGACCTAAAAATAAGATTTGAGTTTGCCAATCATACCTCCTAATTTACAAACTTAAAGACTATATATTGTCTGATATAGGCCACCAACAGTTTTTGTTTAATATTTAAACAACAGATCTTTTATAATTACATAAAACTGTATTCAGATCAATGCTGCAAAATGCCACAAAGGAGTACCAGAAGCTGATGTCCTGGGCCCACTCCTGTTCTCATTTGTTTATTAATAACCTTGCTTGAAAACTATCACATCTAAAACTGTTTGCTTTACATGGATGTTGTAGTTCCTCCCATGATGATCCACAAAACAAACTACACTGCAAAGGCAGCTAAGCTGCATGCACAAGCAACAGCCCATTAGCAACACATCCAATGGAACAATAACATCAAAAGTAGACATACAGAACACTCTAGAAATGCTTTAATGAACCTCTGAAACCTCACTTTCAAATTAAACAAATTTCAATGCTATAAGCACATCTTCTTCCTCGTTACATTAAACAGGCTTGCTTTCCTCAAAATGACACATGAACTAACTGTGACTTAAACCTTTTACAAATTTTAAATATTTGTGAATTAATAAAACAAATATTAACACACAGGGGTGTTCTACAAACAATACTTAGATATAAAAAAGTTTAGATTCATACATAAGAAAAAATAAATTATTAATTCTATCCATTTGCTTCCAGTACTTCCAACATCCTACATCCCATTCATGCATCATTATTATTTTGCTTCCAGTTCTGCTTCTTTTCTTCTGGCTTACCCCACTGGCCTTACATATTTTTGAGTCTACCAGCCTCTCCTACAGCCCTTGGACTATCTCTGATCTAAGGCTGGGGCCAACATGAAACCTAAAGGTATACTATGGGGGTCATTCCATTGACTTCTTCCACCATTAAATTTTTAATTTATGTCATGCCCTTTAGATCCCCCCTCATTTACATATTTATATTCTAGGGTACTCCCCTCTGTGGACTATGACTACCCACACAGAATGCCCAGATGAATGCCTCACCCCCAGGATTGGCACATGCATACCTCCCTGCAGGCACATCAGAGAACTCAGCTGCTAAGCATACCTGGGTCATAGAGCCATAGTTAGGGCTTTAGCCCTCTATACCATGTTGCTGGCTTCCCACTTCATACATCTTAAACTCTTAACTATCTCAATCTTTACTATCTTTTCACCCTCTGGCTGAATTTATATTTAAATTACTTAATAAAATATTCATCTCTATCTTTCCTTTACTTACCTTTTTAATTTTATAAAGCTACCACTAGTAAATACATTTTACAGGAGATATACTGTGCATACATACCATGGTTATCATATACCTGCTAGATAATTACCCCACTATTAACTGGGAATGCTTTATGAAACCAAACATACATGCACAGAGATTCCTTAATTTTGTAAACACAAACTCCCTGGACCAGATAGTCAATACACCAACCAGGGTACAACCATACTGGAGCTGGTCCTCACTATAATGGGAGAATGCTGAACACCCCCTTCTGTAATGCATTACCTGGTAAGGTGAGAACACAGAATGGTCTCCTTGAAATAAAAATAAAACCTGGAATATTCAGGAACTATTCTAAGATTAACCTCCTGCTATTAAGTGATAACCTGGCAAAATTTCAAGCCCCCATAAACCATAAGAACACTACTGCCTATGCAGAACTGTTCACAGAATCTCTGTACAAGCATGTTATTAGCTGCATACATAAATAACTAAAAAAAAACAAGTCACTCTGGTGGAATCACAAAATCGATTGGCTGTATAACAGGAGGAAGAAAATGGCAAAAATTAGGAGTAGCAGGATTAAAGCACTCTCATCAAACTAAACTAACAACTCAGAGGACAAATAAAGTCTACCAAAGTCAAATTTGATGTAAGTTTGGCCTTTCAGGTGAAGGACAACCAGAAAACATTCTTTAGCTATGCCCGCAACCTCAAAGGCAATACACAATTGCGTGCAGAGCTCATTGTAAATGGAGCCACCTATACTGAGCCAGAAGATACAGCAAACCTCCTGGCTGATACATTCAGCTCCAACTTTACCCCTCCCTCTCCCTCAAACTTCCCTCAAGAAATATCATATATAACTCCGCCTACTATCACTAGGGAACAGGTCCTTAATGCTCTCTCTAAGATCAAGAACACTGCATCAATGGACCCGGACAATATCCCAGGATACCTTCTAAATAGCATTAAACATTACCTATTAAGGCTTCTGGAATTAATTTTTAACTGTAGCCTCCAAACAGGTTTTGTGCCTCATGAATGGAGAAAGGCAACAGTCATCCTTCTCCACAAAGGTGGGAAATCTACAGACCCTGGAAACTACAGATGCATAAGTCTCACTAGTCTTATATGTAAAGCCATGGAAAGAATTATCATGGAAATGATCAATAGAGATATAGTAATCCTCCAGACACTGGACCCAACCCAGTGTGGTTTCATCAAGGGAAGATCATGCCTACTCAACCTAGTGGATTTCTTTGAGTAGGTCACCAAAGCAATGGGTGAGAGCAAAATCATTTACTCTGTCTACCTTTACTTAGCTAAGGCAATTGACACAATACCTCACTTGGGCATTGTTGACAAACTCAAGAGGTTAGGTACAAACCTGTATGTCACCAGGTGGATAGCCAACGGGCTCACAGACAAGACCCAGGAAGTTACAAAGAGGACAGTCACAAGTAGAGTCCTTCAGGGATCAGTCCTTGGACTGCTCCTTTTTGAAATTTACTTCTCAGAAGTCAAGGCCAATGTCAGTGGTCTCAGGCTGACTAAATCTGCAGATGATTGCAAATTAGGAGAGGTCAATGAATCTCACACTGATACAAATGTTCTCCAGGAGGGGCTGACACAGACAAACAACTGGTGTCAGAGCCATGGACTAAAACTAAATGCCAAGAAATGCATAATAGTATAATTTGGGAAATTATCCATCCCTGGTAACTAATATACTGACAATACATCCCTTAGAGTTCACCAAGTAGTCAGGGACTTAGGGATGCACATAAATAGTAATCTAGCCTTTGCTCATCAAGTGTCTACAGTGGTGAGGAAATAATTCTAAGTTGCACAACTTATAAACAAAGGCATGGCATCTAAGTTCAAATAAATCATTGTTCCACTGTATTCAACATTCAATAGACCTATCATTGAGTACAGTGCCTCCTTTCTTAGGTACCTAACAAATGGAACATTCACAGAGGTTCCTCACTGAAAGAATACAGGGTGCAAGTAATATGTCCTATGCAGACTGCCCCAGGGCCCTACCCCTGTATTCTGTCTCCTAAAGGCTTTTGAAGGGAGATATATACCTGGCATACAAGGCATCACCAAACCCCACTCAGATGGACCTCCTGCATATCCACAAAACAAACAGTACTAGAATTACCCATTCTAAAGACTTAAACCTTGTCTGTGATATAAATAGTATATGCTGGAGAGATAGGTATGTATCCTGGAGACTACCCTATCTATGGAACAGACTTTCCATCCATGTGAAGCAGAGTTCCTCCCTAACCCAATTCAAGTGTAACTTGGACAATTGGATGGGAAACCAGAAATTCATCCCTGATTTGGCACCTAGTGGACTAGTGGACCTAGTGGACTGGTCTAGTGGACACCGGTAACCTATAAATGGATCATCTCCCAGGCCCATGCTTACACTTATCAAGGGAGCAGAACTTGTCATAGATTTGGGATGCATGGCTAGACTTAAAAAGACCCTTGCGGTCATTAGCCTAATAAACACCCATGAACTTATGATCCTATAATTACTACATATTTCTGTAGAGTATAGCATTAATTGTGATGTAAAAATGCTTAAAGCCAACAATCTGGATATATGAATGTTGTACCTCTTGATACATAAACAAACCAACTTTTATGTGGAAGTAATTGTATATTCATACCATTGATTGTTGTGAACTGTTAATGTATGACTGATTCTGTCATGTGATATGGTCCTGGCTGAAAAGAACCCTTGGAGTACTGCTTTTACCTGGCTAACAAATGTAAAAATAAACAAAGCATTAATAGATATACTTCAGCTCCCCTATCAATGTGACTAAAATAGAATAAAGTAAATATAAGACATTAGTTAATATAAATGAATGATCAAGCACTCTAGGAAAGTCCTGTAATGATAAATACTTGCAGTTTATGTTTAAAATGTAGATAACTTGTCATACCATCTTAAATCAAATTTAACATTTCACATGTTACACTCACACAGAGTCCATGAAATTACCTTGACAGTATGTTACACAACTTTTCAGATAAAAATCACTTCTCTAGTGAGTACAAAATACCTCATCTAAACCAGAAATTCTAAAAACGTTTGAGCATGTTGACTTCCAGCATGGTGATAAAATGAGAAGTGTGTCCTTCAAAGTCAGGCCTGTAAAATGGTGGTGAAAATTAGTTACAAGTTGATGTTTACCCTAAAGAAGGCATTGGTATAGTTTATAAACAGAGGCTTACTTAGCATATGTGATATAGAAAAAGAAGCAAGAAGGTACCCAAACAAGTAGAGTTAAAGTTTTTGTATCAAATGAATTGTAGTCTAAAACTGAAGACATAGCAATTATTTTGTGTCTGTTGTCAGATCATAGTGTTATAACTTGTAATTTTAACACAAAATCTAAATATCTGTTTATGTTAGAGAATTCCAGTATATATTACAAAGATTAAAGAATTTGAGGAATGATTTTAAAGGAATTAAATATGTTTATAAAGTTTAACTACAACGGTGAAGTTTCTGATGATTTTCTATAGGATTCTTTAAAGGCATATTTGTGTGGTAGAATTAAAACTTGATATTTATCAAAAAAATTAAATGGGATAAAGAGCTAATTATATTATAATCCAAATTTGATAAATTAAACCCAAAACCTAATGATAATGTTATAAACTCTGAGCTGAAAACACTGAATCAAAAATATTTCGAAATATTAAATCATAAAGTGTCAATCAATCTGGAAAAACTCAAATGCCAATCATATACTATTAATCCAAAAAAAAAAATAAGTAGACTAGCTATTAGAGTTAAAGATTAAATAGTATAAATCATATTAGTGAGCTTGCACATAAAGTTAATAATACCCATATAAAAGTAACTGATATAAAAGACATATTGGAATCTTTTCAAACTCACTATGAAATAAATAATATTAGCAATTCAGCTGTAGAAAACAATGATTTAACAGCTTTTTAAATGAAAACATAAAACATTAACAGAATTGCAAAATGCTATATTGTATTAATCAATTTCCTTCAAGAAATTGAAAAGACAAATTAAATATGTAAAAAATAACAAAGCTCCAGGTTTATTTGGCATAATTCTTGAATTCTGGGGGTTAGGAGGGTGGCCTAATGGTTAAGTTTTTGCCTTACAAACACAAGGTACAGGGTTTGAATCTCACAGGGGATAATTAGCTAGGCTTAAAATGACTCACAAGGGCAGTTAGTCTATTACTAATCTCTGAACCTATGAACCTAAATGTATAAATTAATTCTAGATAATATTCTAAAGATTCTATTAAATACACCTGAAGAGGTTAAAATGAATTAAATGTTTCTCTCTCCTGAAAATTAATGCTGGCATCTCTCATTTTGAACAGAAAAAGAGATTCAAAGATGTGTTCTTCTTATCATCCTTTTTCTGTTTTAAATGTTGATTACAAAATGTTTTTGTTTGTATTGGCAAAAAGATTAAACAATGTGATGTTTAACTTATTTGAAAACAATTAAACTGTTTTTAGTTAAAATGTGTATTTATTTTAAGTAGAAAAGTGCAAGATAACATCATCAGACTATAGCCTTTGATAGATATTGCCAATAAAAAAATAAGAAAGAAATTTCAATCATAAGCTTGTATATAGAAAAGTTTTGACTCTATTAACTGGTCATATTTATAGAAGATACTTTAGGAAAACAATTGTTCTTTAAAATTTATAGAGCTAATAATGAAGTTATATAATAAAATATCCTTCATTGAAATAGGTTCTTTTTTATCTGGTTCATTCAAAATTCTAAAGAGAATAAAGCAAGGATGCCTTTTATCTCTTACTGTTTGCATTGTCATTTCAGCCTTTTGCTACATTTATTAGATGTAATGCAAAGATAGAAGGTTTTCCTTAACAGTTATAGTTCAAAAAGCCAGTTGTTTGCAGATTATGTTTTATTAACAAGCAGTAACATTGATTCTTCATTAGAGAATATTCTTGGATAAATGAAGTACTTTAAAAAGATCTCTAGCTTAAATTTTAATCAAGATAAAACAAAAACTTTATTGATAAATAAAAATTAAAAAAAGTACAGAGAATTTAATTGGGACAATAAACAATGTAACTATTTGGGAATCATAACAACTAGCTGGAAATGTACCATATACCCATTATAAAACTTTAATTAACACAATAATAAAACTATCTGATAATTAGAGTAAAATATTTTTTACTGTGGAGGAAAGCCTTACAATGATAAAAATGATTATTCTACCAAAAATATTATTTCATGTACAGTCATTGATTATACTCCCACCTGAAAAACTTTTAAGCAGGTGAACTCAATTTTACTTAAATTTGTATGGTACTCTCAAAAACCAAGAATAGCCTTAGATTGATATATAAAAAGCTGGGAAGAAAATGAGATCGGATTCCCTAACATTGAATTATAGTATGCTAAATCAGCTCTTATTAATATAGTCAGTCTTAGGTTAAACAATTCGTATACTTCAAATTGGAAAACATTACATGGAACAATTTTAATATCAAGAATTGAGTATGAGTCATATGGAAAGTTTTCCACTGATATTAATAAAATATTTTGGGTTGTAAAAGATTTTTGCATTAATATTAGAAATTCTTTTATATTCATCCCCAGTGTTAATTATATATTAAATATGTTTAGGAAAGTTATCTGGTTAAACATTTATTTTTCTTGATTTTCCCTATAGCCTGTACCAGTGGTTGTTTGGAATCTTTTAATCTTAATAAAATGTTAGATCTTAATGAAAGTGATTTAAAAATTTGATACCATTTTTACATAGAAATAAAGTACACACAGCTGATTTTCTTTTAGCTAGATATAATATAAATAAAAACAATTGGCTAATTATACACATTTTAAGGAACTTATTTCCAATAAAATGCAAATGGTACTGAATATGAATACACAACCCTTGCCAAAAATATTATAATTCTTCTTTACTATTAATAGCGTGGAATAAAAAAAAGTCTTATTTATCAATAACTTATATGATTTTAAGAACTGGATTTTTAGTTTTTGATCCAGCTTATTGGGAGTATTCCACAACAATCAATAATTAAATGTTCTCTGAAGATAATAAAAATATCTAGGAAATCTGCAAATAACACCACCTTGTCACTTTACTGAAGATTTGTCATATAATAATATTTACATCAAAGTTTTTAACACCTCTTAGAATTGCTTTGATTTATAAGAAAGAAGAAATAAAGTATTGGAGATGTGATGAGACTTTTGATGCAAACTGGATATAGAGTATAGGGTGGTTGTACAATTCTGGGAAGAATTCAAAAACTTTGTTAAGGCATTATGGACAGATAATTGTAATATTATAAATTTTTTGATTTTATTCAATATGTCAATTCCAGATGTTATTCCAAAAATGCAAGTGACTTGCATGTAGTCAGTGCTGGAAAAGTCAACACAATGAATTGGAAAAGCAAAAATGTCCTCTATTTTAATGAAATAATTGGTTTAGCAAAAAATGTATGTATTAAGGAATTGTAAACTATATGTTATAGAACAAAGAATGCCACACATAAATGTCTATCTTGGCAAAAAATTAAAGACTTATTAGAAAAATATTAATGGCTTTGTTTGATATGAACCTCTGTTATGGATTCTGTAAATAGTTCATTTTATGGTTGTTGTTTTTTTTTTTCTTTTTGTTAACTGCTTGTTATACATTATACATTTTTATCAAAAAGATTAATTGATTTAAAATCCAATAAAAATTAAAAAAAAAAGAGAAAAGACAAAAAGCAAGAAATGTGATTAAAGACTACCAAAATATCAGAAGTGTTAGTCACATTGTCAGAGATGAAAAATAAGTATCTGTCCTTGATAAAAGTGAGGGAATGCATGAGTCCAGTGATGTAACAAAAATATCATTAGAGATGATCAGTGCCAAAATTCATATAGTCAGTAACAAACTGAGTGATTTCATAGACAAAGCATTCCAAAGATACTCTGAGGCTGATGAGATGTTGAATGATAATTTGGATGACATGTTGGCCTTGCAGCAGGAAAATAAGGCAGTAAAGGAGTAATTCTTTAGTTTGGAGACAAAGCTAGAAAAGGTCAGAGACAAGCGAACTTTGTAAAAGGATGGTTCAGAAAAAGAACGCCTATGTAATTTAAGCAAAAGAGAAAGAAAAGGAGAAATACTGCTTTAAATTTATGAAGAATGGCAGTAGGGAATTTCTGCAGGTAAACTAAATTAAAATTGAAAGAGCAGAGTTTTTATCCAAACCCTATGATAGCAACATGGCACTGCCAATATATATTGGCATTACTCCATATTTTCCCTTTAAAGAACCACATTTTTTTAAATTTGAAACAGTCATTACACAGAAATGTGTTCATATGTACACAATAGTCTCTGTTAGAAGACTAGAGATGATTTTGTTATAAACTTCACTAGCACCTGGGATAAAAAGCCTTCCATTAGATTAGCAACATTGTATCATTACCAACAGGTGGAAGATAATTACCATAATTTAAATAACTGAACCTTTAAGATAAACATGAAACAATACCATGTGGATACATTCTTCTGTACATATTTTCCATCTCACTTCCCAATAAGGCAATCAAAAATGTTTACTAAATAAACAAAATGTTCACTTTTCTAATAGTTTGCTCAGAAGTTCTGCTATTATTGGTTCTCTGATCATAATCAAGTTGATATATGTTTGAGAAAATAATTCATCCTGAGAACATATAACTACACAATTCTGATCAAAGAGACCTCCGTTATAATTCTTTACCATATATGTAGCTTTACCTGTATCGTGTGCTACCAGTTACAAAGACAGAATCAAAAGTTTTGAAAGCTGCTATTATTTAGTGCTGCCACACAATTCTTTTTACTACTTGCAGGTTTAGTAACTCCAATGCAGTACAATATGAAAGAAGAAAGTATGACAACATGAACTGTTTTGCAGGTCTACTGCTTTTAACAGCTTAAATACTGTAATACATTTTGCACTGCCACACACAAAAAGTGAAACAGCATGAAGCATATCAGTTTTTAAATCTGATTTTGTTTTTCCCTACTGTTCTATGGTGGTTACTTTTTATATGCTAGGGTGAGCCTGTAGAGAAACAGTGCTGTTGTCTTTCTCTCAATGTCAGAGCATAATCATATTTCCTCACAAAATATAATACAGTACTGACTATGTCATTTGTTGATAACTTTCTGCTTTATATTTATTTATTTATAAATCACCTTCTGTTGCTGCATTAATAAAACATACTATATTTTTCTGCAAGCTGTCCCTGTACAGAGTAAGTATACAATATTCTCTTCCTACCAATCTCTCAATAACAATTCTCATTGAGAGTTAAAATGCCTGCTATTACTTAGTTAAAATATTTAGGGATTATGTGCTATCTAGATCCTCAGATGTCTTTGAATGTATTTCTCCAATACTTTAAAGAAAATTAATGTTGGCCTTTTCAGGTGGGATGGACTACTAATACATTGCATTTACAACTTAAAAAAAAACAAAAAAAATAAGATGATAAAATACCACCAAGACCACCGATCCAAGAAGTAAGCGAATTTAATGAAACACTTAGCGGCTCAGCTTACACAGCCTTCCAAGAGTAAAAACACTATAAAATACTGTTTGCTTATATACAGCATATTGTACAAAACAATTATTCAATTAAGCATACAATTCAAATCACATACTTCCAATTACATTTTTTGTTGAGTCCCTGAGGCTCCAAAGTACCATACTTTACAATCAGCAGGATTTCTTTTTTTAAGAGTTTGTTTTTTAAAGATATACATTCACCTATGCCAACTTGCAATTTTTCCAAGACACAACCCTTAAGAGAATCAGGGTTAGAGTTGTGTGCTATCAAATAATGACTCCCAAGGGGACTCTCTCATTTTTTTTATTTTTTTATGTCCCTAATATGTTCCTGCAACCAGACCCTAAAACTCCCATAAGTTTCCCCTATGTAAAACTTCTTACATCCACATCTCAGCACATACATCAACCCCTCCATGTTACAACTGTATTCATGCCTAGCTGCAAACTTGATGCCATTAATATAGGGAAAAGAGCTTACTACATATTGACAGATGGAACAGCCATCACATGGAACAGTGCCTTTATTTATGCTTAAGCTCTGACTGACATTAACATCTGGTAAACAAAATTGGTTATGTACCAGAATGTCAGACACATTCCTAGCTCTTTTATATGTAATACTCACAAAATCTGGAAGTATAGAGTTCAAAATTTTATCCATTAGGAGCATAGACCACAACCTGCATGCTTTTTTAACTATTTCCTCATTCATAACATTATAAGTTGTCACTAAGAAAACTTTCTTCTGCTCTCCATTGTTCACAGCTGTATTGGTAGATTTATTTCCACCAATACAAACATTTTATTTTCCACTAGCACGGACATAATGAGAATCTCCCTGAGAGTTAATAGAATACCTCATGACCATAATTTTTTGTTTAGCTTCCCTGATCAGCTGGACATCATAGCCTCTTCTAATAAACATTTTTTCTGCTTCAGCTATCTCTAAATCAAAGCTCATATCAAGGCTACATAGCCTATGAATTGATAAGAATTCATTGTAGGGCAGTACCTTGACCAAATGTTTGGGGTAACAACTATTCCCATATAAAAAAAAACATTCCTATGTTCAAATTTCCTATGGAGACTAATAGTAAATCCATCTAGGCTTATTTCCAAAAAATTTACTTGTGAGCCAAGCTGTATACCATCAAAGCTTAAGCCCATAGTATTAGCTTGTAAGTCATTAACAAACCCAAGGGCCTCTGTCTGGCTTCCTTGACATAAAAAAATAAGATCATCAACAAATCTAAAATATAAAATAACTTTTGATCTAAAAAAATCATGTCTATAAATAAAGTCATCTTCAAGTTTAGCCATGACTAAATTGGCACACATGGGGGCAAAAGTCGCCCCCATGGCAGTGCCCTGCAACTGCTGAAAAATGTCTCCTTTGAACATAAAAAATATATTTTTTAAACAGAACATAACTAAATCTATCAGAAAATGAGACATAGGAGAGTCCCCCAAAAAATGGAACAAGGCCTGAATCCCTATTTCATGCTTAATATTAGTATATAGACTTTTGACATCCAAACATAGCCAAAACATGTCTATATTCCAAACTTTACCATTTATTTTGTTCAAAAAGTCCTGGCTGTCCCTGATATAGGAGGCTGTACTTATAACATATTTCTTAATATGTTCATGTAATAACACACTTATATTCTTTAAAACAGACACTATAGGTCGGTCACTAAGGTTAAACCTTTGTGCGTTTTAGGTAAGCAGTAAAAAACTGCCATGGAGCAGTTTTCTACTCCAAACTTCTTTTCCACATCCTTAGAGGTGAAATACCCCAGCCTTAGACCTTTGTCTAACAAAAGTCGGTACTGGTTAATAGCTTCAAAGTAATCAGAAACATCACATTTTCTATAAATTTCCACATTATTCAGATGTTTATGACACATCTCTAAGTATTGTGTGAAGTGCATGATTACTATCTGGTTGCCCTTGTCAGATGGTTTAACCACCTATCTTCTATCATTACCAAATTCCAATAGGGTTAGCTATTGCTGCTTAGTTAAATTAAAACATATGTTAGACTTATTCTCTATGCAGAACCAGTACATTTTTCCAACCTCAAAATTAAGTGTAGCAAAAAATCCTTGCAATGTATTATTTAGAAAAGGTGGAATAAAAGAGCTTTTAACAGAGAAAGCATAAGTATTCAGTTGGCAATAGGCATTAAAATTATTCTCAAACAAATCTTCCTGAGATGACAGGCATGAATAAAAAGAAAACTCATCACTACTTTCTTAACAGTCATTAAACACAACCCCTCCCTCTTGTTTAAACTAATGCATTCCCTAAACTGTTTTATGAACAAAATAATTTCCAATGTCTGCACGACCTAGCTTAAGAAACCGGTGTTATACTATAATTCTTCACCTGGAAGTAGAAAGAACAGAATTAGACTACCTAAGCTAAGGAAACCTAAACTGAGTGTGTGTGTGTGTGTGTGTGTGTGTGTGTGTGTGTGTGTGTGTGTGTGTGTGTGTGTGTGTGGGTTAATACTACCTACCTTTTCAGATAAGTACTGCGGTGGTGGTGCTGCAGTAGCGTTGTCACCTCACAGGTAGACTTTGCCCGTTCGATTCTCAGTTAGAGTGTCTTCTGTGTGGCAACATGCGTGAACGGGCATTCCTTTGTTGAAGGTTGTGCGTTAGGCCCAGCAAGCCAGCATGTACAGCTCTACTGCCAATCATTAGCGGACTGGAGTTCTGCTGTGGCGACCCCTAACCAGGAAAAGCCGAAAGACACAACCAACCTTTTCAGATAAGTCAGCCTGTCGAGCTTCTCAGGTTACCCAACCATTTCAGAGTAGATCCAGAATGGGCTTCTCATCAATGGGCCAATGTCCTATTCTCATCATAAACTGAGTGTGGTGTTAACAAACAAGATTGCACCTTTTGGAGCTACATATACCTTTATTATGTAAACCCATATTAATCACACTGCTGAGACAACTGTAACCCATAATAATGTCAGGAAATAGATAATGTGTTGTTGAAAGGGAATTAATCATGTACCCACTTATCACTAATAACACTAATTTCAACCTGGTTCAGATGTACTAGATTCTTTCTTGGTATACATATTTAGACAACCGAGTGATCGATGAATGCTCTATAGGAAGTACCCAATATATACTGCAAAATTTTGTACCCTATCAGTGATGCTTTGCAAATAACCTCAAGTATATCACTAATGTTAATCATTTTCCAGAGAAGCTGCACGGCCATAACAAACTAAATATTATCATATCCTTTGTCAGATCAGATTGGAAGCCTCATTTAATATCAAGACTTTAGTATGATCTATTATTTCATGCCTTCTTTATATACTGGAATGAAGAAGTCCTTCTACACTCATGACTTCAGCTAAATAATATAAATTTGGTCTGAATGTTTCCCACAGCTTTCAGTGCTGCAAAATAATGCTACAGAGCTTAGTCACATCCAATAGGAATGCAGGGCCATATCATGCATCTGTGACATATATTTACATGGCCAACAGCTGGATTCTTTTAAGGGTATGCTACAATGGCCCCTTGTTTATATTAAACATCATTACACATTTTAGAAGTAGAAAATGACAAAAGCTCTTTTATTTGCTCTTCGGGTTAAATGTTATATTATTTACAATTAACAAAATCAGGCTAATGTTGGTTATACAGAATGGTCAAGGAATACTTTCTGTGCAGGCTAGAGAATGTCTTCTCTATCAAGGACTGATTTCAGAATATAGGCAAAGACAAAGGGACAGAGGATTCCTAAGTGAAAGACCAGCACTGGTAGAGCTTTTAGTTGAATATAGAACAGAAGCTGCTGTTAGAAAAGGATAATTAGTAGGGCCATGGGTGCCGGAACCATAGAGCGAGGGGGAAGGGGCGCTCCCCCCACTTTTGCAGCCAACTTACTTTAAGTTACACAAACTCCAGTGACTCCAATCGTGGCCTTCCCACCATCATGTGCTTGATGATTGTCGTTGATTTGCCCTAAGTGCATCATGCATGACTGTCTCTTAGTAAATCACTTAACTAGACAGCAGTCCATGATTGTCTGTGATCAGTGCTCCTCCCCAGTTGGTAGTTAACAAACACAAATAATAAATAAAAAAAAAAAAAAAACATGAGGGAGAAACTGTTGTGCTCTGCTTCTGCCTCTGCCAGCCTGCTGGCTTCCTTGACTGACTCCACTTGTGTTGTGGGGGCTGGGGTTATGTTCAACTTCAAATTTCAGGACTTGGAGACTGGGAGTGGGAAACTTACATTTAACAAACTCCAGTGACTCACTCCAAGATCACCTTCCCATCATCATATACATTGTGTTTGCTTGATGATTTTCCTAGTCTTCATAGGTGCTGGAAGCTGTTGAAGACTGGGGCGGGGGGGGGGGTGGAGGGCAAGAGGGGCAACTTAGTGATTTAAAAACGGCAAAGTTTTTAAAGGTATTTGCTACCATTACAGGCATATTAGCATGATGCAAGCTATGTTTCATTAAGGATAATTGCACATAAATCTCTTACATAATTAGAAATGAAGCCAACCTGTGTTGATATGAGTTGGTATGTGTTAACGAAGCAATGGCGGTACTGTTAAATTAAGCATGCCATTCTGAAGTATATTACTCTTTTCTGTACAACTTATCAGTGGACAGGAATTAGCTGACAAAAGTATTTGATGCAGTACTTGACCTGCACAGACAGAACTGCAATAGCTTTGTAAGCAGGGATGCAGTGGATCTATTTCTGGCCATAGTACTTACAACATACCATACACTTTATATTGTGCAGCTGTAAATATGCAGGCTGTAGTACTGCTAAAGCTTGTGTGTTTCCTACTTCATAATAAAGGTTACACTGGGCTGCCAGGACTGTGGTCAGAAACAGACAAACATAAAGTCCCATCTTATATTCTACTTGGCATGCAGTAACATTGACCCCTTCAGTCGGGTTTGTCCATGTATGCACAAGCAACAAAAATGAAACATTTCCCCTAACAACCCTCTCAGAAGTCTGTCCATGTATGCATAAGCACTAGCAAATGACATCAAAATGAATGATTTTCCCCAAGGTTCCCTTAATTGCTTTTCCATGTATGTACAAACACAAAAATAAAGCATTTTCTCCAATGACATCTTCATTACTTTGTCTATGTAAGCACAAGTAATAAAATGAAACATTTTCTCCAGTGACCCCTTCACTCAGGTTTGTCCATGTGAGCACAAGCACCACAATGAAACATTTTCTCCAGTGACCCCTTCACTCAGGTTTGTCCATGTGAGCACAAGCATCAGAAATGAAACATTTCCCCTAACAACCCTCACAAAAGTCTGTCCATGTAAGGACTGGTAAGTGACACTTTTGTATGCACAAGCACAAAAATAAAGCATTTTCCCCAGTGACATCATCAGTAGTGTGTTTGTATGCATAATAAGCATCAAATAACATCAAAATTAATCATTCCCCCCAAGGATCCCTTGTGTACTTTCTCCATGTATGCACAAGCACAAAATTTAAACATTTTCCCCAATGACCCCTTCAGTATTTTTCTTTGTATGCACACGCACTGAAATGATAGAGTTTCCTTTCCTCAACGACCTCTTCACACTGGCTGCCTTAGACGCAAAACCCTCACCCAGTGCCTTTCCCACCAGTTACCAAAGTCCAAACAAAAAAAAAAAACAGAAGATAAAAATTGATAAATAAAATACTGGGTGCAACTGCCTGCAATAAGGCAAAGACATTACATTAATATACTTAGTTAACATACCACAACCAGGGCACTGACAGCAATGGACTTGGACTTCAATTCACAAACTCTTGACTACAAACAACAAAGTTCAGTTCACTTACTTTAATCTTGACTTATTTAGGAGGGAAGGAGGTCTGGATTATACACCAGTAGAAAAAGCACGGACACCCAGTAACGGCTTTTAACTGGCATTTTTTGTTTACACCTGTGACCTGCCACTGTACCTGGCCTGACCAGACTGAACTATTAAGTTAGTCAGGCAGGGGGGAGGCAGACCAATGCACCTATTTACTCTTTCCTTCACTGTACTGTGATGTGCAGTCACATCTCGATTTATATAACTTTCCCATGATTTTCTCCAATTTCTGTACTAGCTAGCTCCATAACTTTGTCACTATGAGAATGCTATTTTTTCCACGATTTTTTTTCTTACTTAATTACTTGTGTTTGTTAACTGGAGAGGAGGTGCTGAGATGGAGCAGCTGAGCAGAGCAATGATCACCGTGGACTTTCTGTTTCAGCTTGGGTCGGGATTGCTGTCTGGTTAGTGATTTACTTGCCTTTGTTCGTTGTTCTTGCTTGATGATTTTCCTAGTCCTATTTGCCTAAGTGCATGACTCTTAATTTACTTAATAATAGTAATAGTAATATTTTAATAAGACTTACTAATTTATATAAATTTTTTTCTGTGTGTATTTAAAAGCATTATTCATTATTCATTCATTATTTATTATAATTTGTGGTCATTATTTATTTATATATTATTATTCATAGTATGTATTCATTTTACTGTTTATATGTTTGGAACACCTTGAGGACGTCATGGATTTTGAGAGGTTAATTCTTCTTGTGATGTTATCTGTGATTTCTCCCAACAAGAATGTGTTGCATATTATTTAAATGTTGGTTTTATTTTAATTATTTGTCTAATGAAGTTTACATTTGTTAAAAGAAAGCGCTCACGTATACGTATTTTGTTATTTTTATAATAAATCAAAAAGATTCTATACTTGTCGTATTTCTGTGTTTCCTGGTTTTGTGAGGCCTTTGACCTGCTGGTTTGTTTATCTTCATTTGTTGGATTCATTGGTTTTCATTACAAATAAGACAACTTGTCAAATCCTTCAAGGGGTCCTTTCAGAGAAACTTAGCGAGTACAGCCAAGGATAACCATAGAGCCTTTTACAGCTATGTATGCAACCTAAAGGGTAGGACCCAAGCATATGCAGAACTAATGGTCAATGGTGTCACCCACACTGACCTCACAGAGATAGCAAATGTGTAAGCAGATATGTTTGGTGAAAATGTCGCTCCCTTATCCCCTCCTAACTTTACCATAAACCTTCTCCCAAACTTCTCCCCACCCTACATATCTGAAGAGCAGGTCCTCAAAGCCTTGTCCAAGGCAAAAAACACAGCTTCTATGGGACCAAATGGTATCCCAGGCTGTATTCTAAATAGTCTAAAACATGAACTAGCATCACCACTAAGTACCTTTTTTAATCATAGCCTAACCATAGGCTTTGTTCTTGCAGAATAGAGAAATGCAACAGTTATTTCCTCCACAAAGGTAGCCTAGCAACAGACCTGAGGAATTACAGACCCAGATGCATGACCAGCCTGATCTGTAAGGCAATGTAATATATCATTAGGGACCTCATAAATAGAGACATAGGTGGCCTCCATACCCTGGATCCTACCCAATTCAGCTTCATGAAGGGCAGATCATGCTTGTTAAATCTGGTGGATTTCTTTGAAAAGGTGACCAAGGCCTCCAACGAGGGCAAATCTGTGCACACAGTATACCTCAACCTGACAAAGGCTTTTAACACAATCCCATCCACATTCAGGCATTACTGATGAACTTAGAAAACTGAATGTAAACCCCTGTGTAGTAATATGGTTTGCCAACTGGCTCACAAACCGGACACATACTATCAAAGTGGGTGACTCCATATCAACCAGCAGACCTATTAACAGTGAGGTGCCACAACGCTCAGTGCTGGGCCCCCAACTGTTTGTTATATACTTCTCAAAAAGTTCAGGTCAAAACTAAGGGGTTGTGGCTGAACAAGTTTGCAGATAACTTCAAACCAGGTGCAATCATTGAATCCCCAGATTATGTCAGTATACTCCAGGAGGGTCTCATGCAGACCAGCAACTGCTGCATTAGTCATGGACTCAAACTGAATGCAAAGAAATGCATCATCATTCCCTTCAGTACAATGTTTCCTCACACTATCTAATCAACAATACCCTAAGCACCCATGAATTGATAAGGGACCTGTGATCACAAGTTGATGTGACCTTAACTTTGACCACCATGTGTCTACTGTAATAAGGAAAACTTTCTGTGTAGCACACTTGATTAGTAAAGGCATCACCTCAAAAGCAAAAAAAGTTATAACCCCCCTGTGCGCGGCACTTATCCAGCCCATAATTGAGTATAATGCCCCATTTGGCATGTAGCATACTAAGCACCTGCAGCAATTAGAGAGACCTCAGAGGTTTCTAATAAAGAAGATCAAGGGGCTCCGGCATGTGCCTTACACAGACAGACTAACGTCCTTATCACTATACTCCATATCATAAAACCTTCTTAGTGGAGACTTATGCCTGGCCTATAGAGCAATCCAAGACCCAATCCTAATGAACTTGATGCATATCCATAAATCAAACGGGACGAAGGCTACCTGTTGCAGGGACGCAAATATGTCCTGCAGCTTAAATAGGACATGCTAGATGGACAAATGCATCTCCCAGTGACTGCCACATCTTTGTAACAAGTTACCAATTCATCTGAAACAAAGTACTTCTATGACACTGTTCAAAAGGAATCTAGATGAGTGGATGGGCTACCATAAATTCTTACTGGGAATAGAGCCCACCACCCTCCTGGACATAGGCAGTCATCACTAAATGCAGTCTTGGGTACTGACTAGCATTTCTATGGTATTACATTGGGTTGAAATGGCTAGGCTTAAAATGACCTCCGGGTCGATAGCCTAGTAATCTCCTATGATCCTATGATCCTATGCCAATGACTGTACAGAAGAGTGCATGTGATGTATAATGTTTGTAACTGAAAATATGTCAATATGGTTTGTTTTCATTTATATAAATGTATGATTGCCTATGTCATCAGTGATAATTCAATAAAGGTGATTAAAAAGGAGTGCTTTCTCATTAATGAACTCATAATTTCAAATGTCTGGCTGAAATAAGGAAAAGATAAAGGACTTAATATATAAGCAAAGGAAGATAGATAAAGGAAAAAAGTAAGAGGTGACACATCTGCAATATAAAAGTGTTAAATTAGAGGAAGGAAGAATAGAAAGCATGAAAACTAAAAAGGGAGAAATAATTGTGGGTCAGGAAGACATTTCATTAGTAATGGATAGAAATGTGGAGAGAGTGTATGAAGGGAAAAGGGAGGAACCAGGATGAGATGGCAGAGGAAAAAGTAACAGAAGAGGAAAATAAAGCACCGGAGAAGGAGATACCAGCAGCAGAGTTAGAAAAGACATTGAATTTGGTTAAAGAATGTGGCTCTCTAGGCATGGATGCTTTGGTGTACAATTTTATAAGAAATTAATGAAAGAGGACAAGCTTTTGTTTGTGAATGTATTAAATGCACAAAGAAGGAATTCAACAGACATTACATAGTTTAGATCTATACCAATCTCCAAAATACTTTGAAAAATGTATTCACAAACAATTGCTAAACTATCTCTTGCAGGAAGAACTCCTATCCCTCACAGAACATGGCTTCTGTCTTTCCCATAATACTTACGCTGCACTTCTAAACTATATAGATATTGTCAATAAAGCTAGACATAATGGCAAACTAGTCTCCTTATTTCTAGACTTGTCTACAGCCTTTAATACAGTTTGTCACAGCAAATTATTTACTTCTTAGCCACCTTTCTATGGTTTAAAAGCTATCTGTCCAACAGATATCATTAAGTAAAATGGCACTCCACCCTCTCTCAATACCTCCCAGTCACCACCGGTGTACCAAAAGGCTGTATCCTTGGTCCCCTCCTCTTTAGCATTCTCACCAACACCCTCTAAACATCCAAACAGTCCTCCCTAATACAGTATGTGGATAATTCCTGTCCAGTAAATAATACGTAACTCTTGCCAAATGAAGAAATGAATGACCTGTAGAAGGTCTGACACGTCTCAATGTTTTACTGCTGAAGACCCCATTTTGACAAAAACTTCTCAAAACATGAGTGATGGAGTTCATTCTGAATAGCATTTTTTGGTAAACAAATTTGCTGATTTATCTGTGTTTGGGGGTGATAAGTGGGATTGGCAGCTTTGAAAAGAGAATTAGGGAATACTGACTAAACACAGAAAAGGAGAAATTTGAAGAAGGAGACCAAGAAAAATGTCACAAAAGTTTTAACAGTAAATGTAAATAGCTGGACATGAATGAAACACAGGTAATATATCACAGAATGGAAGGAAAAATCTAAAATGTATTTGCTGCAAGGTGTAAAATGTATCTGAACAAGATTGTATCAATGTCTTTGTGGAGGATCCTGGGTTTTGATCACTAACTCTGGACTGAAGTTTGTGTGTCGCAGTCATTTCTATAAGTAATACAGTTAAAATATAGAAATAGTAAGTGAATGATCCTGGATGATGAATGGCTATACAATGAGTTTGAAGGGGAGTGCACAAAATGTATGATTGTGTGAAAAAGAAAAGAGAAGAGAAGATATGGTTTAAAACTGCTTTTCTTTTTATTGTGCTAGGGACTTTAATAGTAGCTTATTAGATATTAAGAAAAGGCAAAGTAATGCAGTATATGATGATCTGTGTTGTGACTCAGAATGTCCAAACTGGCAGTATATCGAAGTTCACGTCATTGATCCATCTTTTAACTGAAATGCCAGTATTTCTTGAAGTCAGGCAATCACCCTTTCCCAATGTGGCAATGTCTTGTAGTTGGTATATAAATATATAATATGTAGGGGGTTGTGGGGCATTCCAGGGGGGATTGCCCCTTGCAAAAAAGCTGTTTTTATTTTACCAGCATTTTGATGGAAAGCCGATCCAATAGGATATGCTTCGATATACTGCCATTCAATATTTTGGTCATTCAGCATTTCAGCTATACCCATATAGGGATATGTGCTGTTCTGAATAATTATTATATTTCACTGTCTTTGACCCTGCTGTAAGTTGATCATCAGGATTCCCCTAGTCAATTGGCCCATCCATTCCTTGTTATGAGAGTAAGGATTGACTGGGACAAACATAATTGAGACAGCCAGTGGGCTGGTTTGAAACTTTTGCTCCTTTTCAATCCCATCTCCCACAAGTGCACTGCAAAGATTTGGTAAAGATTGTGCAATATGCTGACTCTTGAGGACATGCCCTAACTTTTGCAAGGGGAATTCCTTTCAAGCAACTCCACCTCTCCCTTTAAACAAAATAGGTAGTTTGCCTGATTTCCACTAGGGAAACTGAATTACACAGTATACCAGTGAGGGCACACAACCCTCAACACTTCCAAGAAGAGCTGAGTGAGCCATGTTCTTTCTCTCCTCCCTCAAAGTAGCTATTTCTTCTTCTGCCAAGGCTACTAACTAGATTCTCTTAGCAAAGGTCACAGTCATGGCTCCAGCCATCTGTGCCATAGTTCTAGGCTAACTGTTCAAGGCACATATCTTTAGTTAGGAGTAGTTAGCCACAATAATAGATTTTATTTTACTAATGACAATTATTGAAGATGGGAGACAGATTTTTAAAATATGCTTTCTGCAATAAGACTTTGAATATAACTGATATGTTTAAGCAAGGGAAATAGACATTTTTAAATTCTGGTCAGATAAATTCCAGCAGGATGAAATCAATTTATATTTGGGTAGTATATGGAAAGATAATATTAATATGAGGTGAACAAGTACATTGTGACTAGAATGTTGGTAGTGGTTAAAGAAACAACTAGTAAAGGTATAGCAACTACTCAACTCATGAAACAAAGAGACTTAGTAAAAACCTACCTCATTGACATAGCCAGATAACATATAACCTCTACTTTCTCACTGCCATCTCTCCTCTATGCTTCCCCAATCTTCACTAACCTTCAAGTCTCATGATTGTCCAAACTTGAGCAATGTTTTAATAAAATAGCTAAATTTGCAGTAAACTATAACAACAGAACACACCACTACATAGACTCCTGAAAAGTAAACTGGTTAGAACTAACACATTATCTGCCTTTCTCAGTTGACTACAGTACACAGACTTCTCTACAAGTCAGAAAAATACACAGCTCTTAAAAACTAAATACAACACTACTACTCCATGGGAATTTTACATTCTAGACAAAAATCAGTAATTAGTATAACCAAATCATCTAATACTGCAGGTGCATGTTCAAATAGTGTAGGTAAACTATGGAATCACATCCTACTACCACTGAAATCCATTCAGAATGCAAATGAATTTCAAACACAACTAAAACGTCCCCTATCAAATCAATGGATCTGCTCCGGTACATCTCCAAGATAAATGCCACTATTATCTTCAGCTTGTCATATTGTCAAACTACTTCTCTTCATTCAGAATCCTATGCCCACAACCAGTCTTCACCAATACCTGAATAATTTTATTAGCAACTCCCAGCCATATACATAATTTTACGGCACTGCTCTCTTTCTTTCTGAAAGATTTTGATGGGATCATTTGGCACCATAAATCAGCAGTTATTTAATTATAAATAAGTTTTGGAGAGGCAATGTGGATGTGTCTCACAGGGTGACATTCTTGGGACTGTATCTTTAATATTGCTCTATAATTTCTCTCCACACTGCCATGAGCATTCCCAGGAACCATTTCTACCCCATCTCACCCAACACCTTGATCCATGAGCATTCCCAGGAACCATTTCTACCCCATCTCACCCAAAACCTTGATCCATGAGCATTCCCAGGAACCATTTATACCCCATCTCACCCAACAGCTTGATCCATGAGCATTCCCAGGAACCATTTCTACCCCATCTCACCCAACACCTTGATCCATGAGCATTCCCAGGAACCATTTCTACCCCATCTCACCCAACACCTTGATCCATGAGCATTCCCAGGAACCATTTCTACCCCATCTCACCCAACACCTTGATCATGTCTGCCATGACTACATCTGTGCTTGCTACTTTCCCTGACTTCATTTTCCTTAGCGCTGTTCTTACTCTTTCTATGCTGGGCTCCTCCTCTTCTTTCATCATAGTCTGTGTCTGGGGTAATGCAGCTTCCGTGGGGTTTTCTTCATTCAGAAGCTGCTGAAAGTACTCCTTCCATCAACCTCTGATCGCCTGTTAATCCATGAGCAGGTTGGCATCCCTAAAGAAGGGTATCTACTGTGTTTATCTTTCTGTTATTGCCTTGCAATCTGATAGAGTTTTTTGTGCCATCTACTGAGCCACTTTCCCTAAACTAGTAGAGTGCTTCTGATGTCTTGTTCTTTGCTACTGTAACTCCTCTTAGTCTCTTTGTTCAGAAACCAGTATTCCTTCCTAGCCTGATCAATCTTTTCTATCTCCCACTTTTTTCTGCACTCCTCCTTTCATTTGATGACTTCCTGGATTCTGCATCCCACCACCAGCTTCCCTTATGTACCTTCTTTCCATACCTGGCTTGGCCACATACCTGTTTTGTAGTCCTCACACATGCTGGTTTGAGGCACTCTCATTCTTCTTTAGCTCCACCTATGTCCTCTTTTTCCTGAGGTGCTAGAGCCCTGAGTAATTCATTGAGCTATTGTGCTTTCTCGTCAATCAAATTCCAGGTCTTCAGTTTATTCTCTGTTGACCTAAGAGGCCTGACTGTGGCAACCACTGATTTATACTACTGGCTAACTTTTTCACTGAGGGTGACTTTGCAATCACTGATTCTACCCCACTAGTGTTTCCTTACTAAGAGAAAGTCTACCTCAGTTGCATGTTGGCCACTCTTGTATGTAATCTTGTGACTGTCTGTCTTGCTGAACAATGTGTTTGCCACTATCAAGCCACCTGTCAGACAAAAGTCTAGAATGATCTGCCTTATTTACTCCTTTTTTAATTTCTCCAAGTCTTTTGGGTTTCTAATACCATGACGGGAGTGGACCCCATTCCTAAGTCAAAGTAAGATTAAAGTTCATGAAATTAGTATTGTTTCACACTTTGATGTCAGCCAAAAGTGCTTTTCACAGCACCCGCAGTGTGCCCAGTAATGACTCCTTCTGTGATTAGTACAGGGTTACATGAATTAGCAACATATCTAAATACGATTATAAATTCTTTTTAATAAGACCCGTTGCTCCTATTACTATTGGAACTGTCTGGGTATCTTTCTTCCACATGGCTCATTTCTGCCTGCAGATCAAGGTATTTTATGACTTTGTGTCTGTATGCAAGACACTGTAGTCGCTGGGTGTGGTGATTTCAATGATCAATGCTACTTTTGTCTTCTTTTCCTGGTCCACTATATCTAGTTTTCTAGCATCAATCTTTTGAACTGTTGGTAATGGGGTGATCCCATGTGATATAAACTTCCTCATTTTCCATGATCCAGTTTTCCAGCCACTTCAATACCATAATGTTTGCACAATCCCAGTGCAACAGTCTCACCACATTATTATGCCTTTCAGTATACAGTCCCTCTGCCATTAGTGAGTCGCAACCAGCAATGAGGTGTGTGACTGTTTCCAATTTGGTTTTACAAGACCTACATTTGTCTGTTTCTCCCACATGTTCAATGGACTTTGTAAAGCAGTGTGTATGTAGCCCACTATCTTGGGTTGTCAATATTAACCTTTCATTTCTTGGCTTGAATTCACCTCTCCTTAACCATTCCTGCATTCATTCTTGATCAGCACGAGGCTCTTCCAGAAGTTTTCTATACTCGCAATTATATTTATGTTTTTCCACATTTCTTGCCTTCTCATCTGGTCCTTCACCTTATATTCTTTCTTTTGATTTTTGGCATATTCAGTTGCTGCCTGTTTTTTATCCGCTTTTGGTTTGATATCCATTCCTGCTTGACGTTGATATGCTTCCGCTAAATTAAGCAGCAACGTCATCTTAGATTTATTCTCTATTCTCCTCATGTTTCAAAACTTTCACTACATTTGGATCTTGTGAGGTCAGTAGATATGTGTGGAGTTTCACGATTGCAGATCTATACATGTAATCAATTTCAAGGAGGCCCATCCCTCCTTTGGAATGGGGAATATATAATCATGCTATACATTGATTTTTATAAATCATTTGGTGAGCATGGAGCATCCTTCTTGTTTTAATATCTAATCTATCCAACACTTTTTGGAGCCAGTCAATCACTCCAAAACTGTATGTTAGGACAGGAAGAGCAAATTGATTCATAGCTTGGATCTTGTTCCTAGATGTCAATGCTGTTTTTAGAATTAATTTAAGTCTTCTAAAGTAT
The DNA here is from genome assembly GCF_019279795.1 of Protopterus annectens. Classification (NCBI taxonomy): domain Eukaryota; kingdom Metazoa; phylum Chordata; order Ceratodontiformes; family Protopteridae; genus Protopterus; species Protopterus annectens. Next base: position 1,566,107,651 of record NC_056746.1, read on the forward strand.
TCCTTACTGTGTTTTATTTGCAATTTGTTCATGTTTTATTGCTGATCCTTCATCAATTCCCACATATGTATACACTCCCTCTTGCTGAAGTTCTTTTATATCACATTCTTGTCCCCAACTGATGTTTTCCTGGTGCTGCAGTTTTCCTTTTTTAAAGGTTGCTTTTGCACATTTGCCAAGACCAAATTACATTCTAATATCATCTGAAAAAGTTTTGACAACCTGCAGCTGTGCTTTCAGTTCCTCATCTGATGAGCTATACAGTTTTAAATCATCGACAAAGAGAAGATGAGACATCATTAGACATTGTTGTTTTCTAGGAACCAAGCTGCAGCCATGGCCTAAGCTGTTAAGTAAACAACTTAATGGATTAATGGCAAGGCAGAATAGCAATGGTGACAGAGAGTCACCCTGGAATATCCCCCTTTAAATTTTTATCCCTGGGATAATAATCTGTCCTTTATCATGGCTTAATTGCAAAGTGGTCTGCCATTGTTTCATGGCTACTGTAATGTAATCAATCGGTATAGGATGTATCTTACACATTTTCAAGCACTCTTTTAATCATGAATGTGGGATACTATCAAATGTAGTCAATCCATGCCATACTTAGATTCTTCCCCTTTTTACAGTTCTACAATATTACAATGTTTAACAACAAATGATCCTTTGTCCCATGTGACTTTTTTTTATTGCCTTTTTGTTCTACTCCCATAATTGAGTTTTCTTCTAAATGACTATAAACTCTGTCTGCGTTAATTCCTGTGTATAGTTTATACGTCATTGGAAGACAAGTTATTGGTCTATAATTTTTAGGGTAGCTTGCAGATTCACTCTTAAGTAAGAGCATTGTTTTTCCTGTTGTTAACCAGTACAGTGTCTGTTCAGGGTGCACATATAAATAGTTCTTACTCATGGCTACATTTTCATGCTAAGAAGTTAATACTTTAAGCCAAAAGTTAGGTAATGCATCTGGGCCTGGGGTTTTCCAATTAGAGGCTTTTCTTAACTTTGTTTCAATCTGGCTGGCTGTTACTTCATCCCATTTCATATCCTGTAGCTTTAACCCTCTTATTCTTTCTTTTACTTCTTCTGTCCATTTAGCATCTTTGTTAGGTTCCACAGGATCTTCATGGATACTTTTCCAAAATCTATCTATTTGTTCTTTTTTGGTGGTCTTTCAATTCCTTTTACCTTATTTCCCAATTCTCTATAAAAAAATTTTGGATCATCATTAAATTGTTTATTTTGTACTTTTCCTTTATATTTATCTTTGTATCTTCTAAGTCGTTCAGCCTGGGCTGAAATTTTTAGTTTATCTGTGACAGTGCATGACAGATCCTGGTCTGTTCTGATACTGCGCATTGCTTTTATCACATCTATCTTTCTTAGTATTTTTGTTGATCTGTTCCCTCTTCTATAATTTTCTAACAGTGACAATTCTTGTCTTAGCTGTTTTATAGTTTTCTCTATTCGATATTTCCATGATGGTATTCACTTTTGCCCCTTCCTTTCCCTCGCTACCTTGTGTTCTTGTGGTAGAACTTTATCAGTTATTAATTTAGCAGCACAGTAATATATTCTGTTTACTTCTGTTATATCACATGGATCTCTATGGACAGTCCTAATTACTGTGTTCATTTGTTTTATCAGACTTCTGACTTTTGAGGTTTTATTAACCTTCTGCAGTCTATTTCTTTCACTGATCTCGATATATCTGTCTATGTCGATTAAATCAAGCAATTCTTCTCTTAACTCATTTTCTTCCAAATTGAGGGCACATCCCTTATTTTCCATTTCCTGTGGGCGTTCTATAGAAAATTCTGTAGCATCTTCTTGTGGCACAGTCTCTTCAACTTCATCCTGTTGCATCCGTTGTTCTATCATATTGGAACTCATTGGCCTATCACTCCTCAACATTGACTGCATCAGAGTTTCTACAGTTTTTTGTTCCTTGCTTTGCTGTCTAGCTTCAAATGAATGTTTATACAGTTTCCCATGGAAGGCTCCAATATATCTTGATATGGCACCTGACCAATTGCTTCCTGTTCCACTGGTTTCCCTTTAATTTGGATATCCATTACTCTATCCTGTTGTGGTGCTTTCTGCATTAAGTTTTCTACACTAAATCCTTCTCTTTGCAGCTGCTCCATAACCTCAGTTTCTATTTCTTTGACTTCTCTACTACTAATCTCTATTTCTACTTTTCTTCTTAGTCTTCTTATTTTTTGATTGTAAGATTTTCCATATCCGGATTCCTTTGCCTGCATTTCTCTTCAAATATCTTTGGTGCTGCTCTTTTTATATTGTTTAGTTTTGCTTTCTTCTTTGGATAAATATTACACCATATTAACTCTGTTTTCCTTTCCCATGTCCATATTTCTTCTTCACATGTCTCCTGATCGTCTTGCTTTTCCTTATTCTGGGGACTCACTCCATCATGCTGTGATGTAGTCTGTATAAGACGGTCTACATTAAATCCTTCACTTCAAGTCATATTGTCAAACTACTTCTCTTCATTCGCCCACAACCAGTCTTCACCGATACCTGAATAATTTTATTAGTATCTCCCAGTCATATACATCGTTTTGCGGCACTGCTATCAGCAGAACATTGCATGTTGACCAATGCAGTCCTCATCCTCTACTCAAGTCACCCATTACTGACACCAATTCATGTTGCTCTGATTCATTTAATACATTGTGCAACTGCTGTCTGGATGCATGCTTTCCTTCACTACCAGGACTCTGCTATGTGTCATAGCCTGAGATTATAAGTAGTGCCCTTTCCTCACACTATAGTCAGTTTGCCATGAGTCTGTCACTAATTTTGATGACATGCATTAGTGTCTTCTGAAGCTCATCTTTCACCACAATTTTCACAGCATTTCTAATTTGTCCTCCTTCTGTGTAGTAGACTCTGGACCCTAAGCTAACTGATTTTGCTGCACTGCCCTTCCATCTTCTCTCCTGGATACATAGGATGTCCAGCCACCTCCCTACCATCCACAATCTGCATCCTGTCAGTGAATTTACAATGAGTGCAACAATTCTTAGTTCATATTTGGCAGGTTTATTGGCCTTTTGTCCACCTTTCGCTCAACAGAGATAACCTAGGTAAGCCGAGCTGGCCAACTGAACACTGGATGTCCAGAACCTTATTTACTTCTGGCTACTAGGCTCTGTGGTAGGCACACACTGGCCAATAGGGGCACATACATCCTCTGCCATTGTTAGCATGACTCCTTGGCAATTGTCAGTGTAGGCTGGGTCCTCAATCCACTTATCATCAACAAATACTCATGCTCATTTGGCAACATTAATCAACGTGAACAAATCACACGGAGCCAATTTTTACACCGAGTACCTAGCCCTGATGCACTGCATAGACTGTGATCCATGTTCTGCTATTTTGAGGATACTGCACACCACAGTTGATGCTCAAAGCAGTTGGTCTATACAACTCTTCCCATTATAGGGCACCTTCTAGAATCTGTGCTGCTATGCACAGCTTCATTTTCGGGTGTGTTTGAGGCGGAAACACTCAGCATGTTTTTGGGAGGTAGGAGGAACCCCAGAGAGAACATGTAAACTCGATACAGGCATTGGCTGGAGGAAAGGACTGAACCTTTTACCTTGTGCATGGGAGGTGAAGACCTTAATCCTAGCTTTATGGAGAAAAATATATATCCCAGATGGCTAGGGAATAAGCATACTAGTATCAGTGTACAGGAAAAAATGGGACATCCACAACTATTTGCAGAACAGAGGACTCAAACTCCTGTCATACAGCATGAAAGTTCTATACAGGATGATTGATAAATGAATATACAGAGTAGAAGAAAATAAGATGGGAGGTAAGCAGGTTGGATTCAGATCAAGATGCAACACAACCGACCCGATGTTTGCAGTGAGACAAATCGCTAAGATGAAGCTAGAGAGGAGGAAAGAGTTCAACGGGCCATTACTGGACTTGGAGAATGGACATGACAAGGTCTAAAGAAAACTGATTTGGGCAGTCTCGCAAGGGTTTGCAGTCCTGGAAACACTGGCAGAATAACTGCAGGCTGTGTGCAAGGACCCAATGACTCAAGTATGAACAGCATTCAGTCTCACAGATGGATTCCAAGCAGGTGTGGGTGTGCATCAGGGTTCAGCTTTGAGCTCACTGCTGTTCATAGTGGTGATGAACTACATTAGCAAACAGGTCAGAGAGGACAGATCATCAAAGTTGCTGTATGCAGATGATATGGCATTGCAGGCAGACTTTGAGCAAGAACTTCCCAACTGATCGGTGAATGTAAGGCACAAATGAAGGCATATGAGATGAAATTTAATACAGGTAAGACAGCTTTATTGGTGGCAAATGGGGAAAATGAGAAGAAAGGAAAATATTGAAACAGATTAACAGCTTCAAGTATCTGGCAGATGTGGTTGAGGAGAAGGGAAGTCTGAATCAGGAGGTGAAAGTTAGAATTAGAGAGGCTCCAGCCAACTGACACAGAGTAATAGGGGTAGTGTATGACAGAAGAATGCCAAAGAAGCTGAAAAGTAAGGTATACAGACCAGTGGGACAGATAAAGAAATGAGGGTATCAGAGCAGAAGTCAAAGTAGCTCCAATTGCGGAGAATGTGAAAGAGAACAGATTATGGTGATTCAGATACATGTGCAGAAAAGCAGAAGACAATCTAGTGAAGAAGACTTGGGACAGATCACAAAAAAATGCAAGAGGAGCTGAGGGCATCCAGCAAAGAGGTGGATGGATTATGTGAGAGAAGATGTGGGACAGTTACACATGTCTGACAAAGAAGGTAGAAGAGTAGCATTGAATAGAGAGATGGTGGCAGTTGAAACAACACCCGACCCCATGTATAAAATGGAAGAAAAAGGAGATGATGGTGATGATTATGATGATGAGGATGATGATGATGACTGACTGATCTAGACATTATGTAGTGTAAGATATAGTTTGTGTTTTGGGGGGTGTCTGGCATGATACCATTCAGTAATATAAAACAAAAATGACAGTTTCAAGAAATATGCAATGATAACATTCAACTTTGTAAAGATGTACAAAGTTTGAAATTATAATGTAATATAATTTTAGTGTTTATGTCTTAGGTTCATCAGTAGTGACCAGATATCCATTCCAGGAAACCATTAAGGACCACAGCCCAAAGTTCCAAATGATCCAAAGCACTGTCTATTAAGGGACTTGCTCAGGGTCACATGATAGACAAATGAAGGTGGAAAGATTCAAACCCTATACCACTGGAACAGGAAGCAGCTCATTAAAGAAACACTGCTTTAGTCCTTTGCACTAACTGTCAAACTCTTTTGGGTACGACTTTTTCAAACAAATTATTAAACTCCTGCTCTTCAATAAGAATCATGGGATCTTTTAGATCAACATGGACCACCATCAGCTCTGGTAAATAGGACCTCAGTTTGACATCTTATCTAAAGGACAGCACACTCAGGAGTGCACCTTCACCCTTCAAACTGATAGTTAGCAGGGAGATTGAGAAAGATGAGTACTAAACTTCAAAGAAAAGAGTATGAAAACATTAACATTTTATTTAGTCACAAAACTGTCTTTATAAACAGTTGCCATGAATAATTTTTGCCTCACTTACTTCTCATCAAATTAGAAATTCATGAATATTCAACAGAAGGAAAGCAGACAGATTAACTTTCTTCTCAACAAAATAATGTTTTAAATCATTCATCCACTTCCGTATACTGGACTTTGCACCTAATCTGTCTATATTAAATATAATAACTCTATATTTCCACATCTAATTAAAAAAAATTAAAGCGTTTCATAAATACAGGAATCACTTCTGTTGCACGCATAGGATCTACACCAGAAGAGAATCTCTATGAATAATGCTCAGGGAGTTCAATATTGGGGAACTAAAGTTGGCTAGTTAGAAGCTCATTCGGTTTACATTTGAAAAATAATACAGAAGCCATCTTTATCTGTACTGAATTACATAGATTAAAACTGCAAAACCATTTTAATTGTTATGTCTGCTAGTAGATATCAAAGAAATCAACCATTTTGTAAATTTCAAAGGAAAAAAAAAGAAAGAAGACAAGATACAAGTGAACATTTATAACAATAAACTGATTACTGAATAATCGAAAATGCAACACATAGCAAAGTCAAGTTCATTGGATTGTCAATCAACTAAAGCCTAAAATGTTATTCTCATCACTTAATGAAATGGAATGCCTTATAATCAAAATATAAAGCTGCATTGCCTGGCAGAAACAAACAGTAAAAAAAAAAAAAAAAAAAAAAAAAATACCACTAAGCTGTCAAGCTTTCATTTTAATAAAAAGTATGGCAGGAGAAATTAGTTATATTGCCCTATTTTAAATAGCAGATTTTTTTTCTGTCAGATTTGTTTTCTAGTTTCACTTTAAGTCAGATTCTCCAATCACTCATAGTAAAAGGAAATTATCAGTGATACATGTCATGGCATTGGATTCATCTACATCTCATGATATGCCATAGATTGCATGTGCATATCATCAGTCATGGATTGTTATTTATTAATATATTCACTTCTCATATTCATTGCAGAAAGCACAAGGGTCTAGAAAAGTCTACAGTATCCACTGTCTTATTTGGTCATATTGTCTTACTAATGGATTCTGGAACAGCAAATATAGAATACAAAAAAAATTCTATAGATAACAAATACATCAGGAAAATATGAAAGACATACATGCAGTCTAAGGAAGCTATATTTTTTGAATGTACTCACTTCCCTGGTTTTCTGGTTAGAAAACTTTCATAACCATTACAAGAATAATTATGAATGAAGGACTGGGTTACAAAAGGCATGCCTTCAGAGTACAAACTGACCAGATTTTTTCCATGACATTATACACCTGTGTCAGCATACTACCATGGCATAAATTTCTTCTAGCATCATGTTCAATGCAGTATGCTTTCCTTATAGCTATCTACTTTACATGCCTAATTCTCTTTAGCAGGTTTGCCTTTAACTTTTCCCCACATTCTTCTTCCTCTGTTTTATTTTTCCCTTTCCCATTCATTTAATGATTTTAAACCAGTCTCTTGTCTCATTCTGTTTTGCTATAATTATAGTGTGTTCCACTTCAGTGCCCTATCTGTCAGTAGCATTTGCCTGTTTTGCACCCACAGAACAATGTTTTTAATTATCCAGATCAATGATTTTTTTCTGACTCATTGTCTGAATATTTCATGAAGACAATGGGAGATTAGCAAGAAAGGTTAGTACGAAACGTTCATGTCAAATAGAGATAACTTCTGCAGTTAATAATATGTAGACAGCCAAAATCGCTTGACCATCCAATGCCACAGGCATTCCCAAGGACTATTATTGCAATTTAACTGTCCAAACATACCATATATAGCATGAATAAATGAGGTGATGTAAGGCAAGGCAACTAAAATGTCATAATCCCTGTTACATGTTAAGTAGACAATGCATAGTATTGTAGAAAACTGAAGGCTGACCTGGCATTCAATATTTTTTTCCAGACACTATGGAAAATGAAGGCTGATCCAGTAATCGGAAGTTTTCTGCCTCCTACAACAAGCACATAAGCACAATGCCATTTTTTTTTAAATCACCATCTCCAGATTTCAGTTCAGGCATCACATTAGTGCAATGAGGTTGCATCTGCATGCCAAGAGAACAAAAAAAACAGGTAAGAAGTTAGGTGGAGTACATCAGACAAATGGAGGGAGAAGGCAGAGCAAATGGCAAACAAATCAGGCAAGGCATACAGTAAGAGCTAAAGCTTTTGTCTTGTTTTTGCCTCTTGCAAAGTTGACAACCTTAATACACAAAAAGCATGGACATATGTGTGCAGGTCACACATGCAAACACAATTGACGCCTCTCATGCAGATCTGTCAAAAATCACATAAATACTGCATAAAAATCTCCCAAATAATGTTGTCTCAAGCAGCCAACACAAATGAAAACACCAAATACAGATACATTTGCATCAATATCTTCTCCCTGTAATGAAATGCAGTCTTCATTCTGCCATCTAACTGTTCTATTTGAAAATTACATAAGCAGTAATGCCTAACAGGGTGTGTGTTGATGTGTTATTAGCAGAGGGCTCTACACCCCAGGAATGGTGTTAATTACACACTATCACACAAGGGCATTATTGCACTTAGAGAATGAGTTCTCTGTAAAATTGTTGTATTTTACTTACCTTTTTTTTGTTTTAAGTAGTATATTATTTTTTAATATATATTTTTGGTGTAAAGTAGTTCCCCTGCCTAATGTTTCAAACTTGCTGTAGTATATGTTAATGGTGTTGAAAGAAGCATTTTACATCAAAAATATATGAAAACATATGTTGAGGTAAGAGGTCTAGAGCATACATTTTCTGAAGGGAATGAAGTCTGAAATTCAAATGCCTTTTATTATTTTCTGACTTCAGTTATCAGTGCTTTGTCAGAGATTTACCAGAAAACCAAAATTTTATGAGGATCATACCAAAAATTTGAGGCACAAATCTGGACATTCTGCAAAAATCTGTACAGTTGAGAGGTATATGCAGACCTCTTAACTGCTGCTGCTACTGCCAGGGATCAGTCTCACTCTTCACTCTCTGTTTCTGTCTATCTCTGTTTCTGTCTGTCTCTCTCACTCTCTCTCTCTGTCTCACTCACACAGTCTCTTCTGCTTTCATACACACACACACACACACACACACACACACACACACACACACACACGCGCACACACACACATGCAGTTTTTTTTCATTTTTACTTTACACTCGCTAAACAGCAAAAGCACTGTTTAGCGAATGTAAAATAATGGCTCGATCGATCTCACTTTTCACTGTCTCTCTCTGTCTCTCATACACACATACACAGTGTCTTCTGCTTTCATAAACAAATACACAGTCTCTTCTGCTTTCACACACACACACACACACACACACACACACACACACACACACACACACACACACACACACACACACACACACACACACACACACACACACACACACACACACACACACACACACACACACACACACACACACACACACACACACACACACACACACAGTCTTGACTGCTTTCATGCATGGATTCACTAACACCCGCAGAAGGAAACACATGCACACAGAAAAATAAACACAATCATACACATACATACATACACACATATACACTATTTTTCTGTTTATTTCTTTACACTCACTAAACAATAAAAGCTGTGCGTAGCAGTATAATATAACAGCTTGAAAGATCTCGCTTTCACTCGCATGCATACATTTATACACACACAGACATAAGCACACACACATGCACACACACACACACACACACATATACACACACACACACACACACACACACACACACACACACACACACACACATGCATGCAGACGCATGCACACGCATGCAAGCACATGCACGCACACATGTACACAAACTTTTTTTAATTTACTTTTTCTTTTTTTTTTTTACACATTTTACACCTGCTAAACAGCAGAAGCACTGATTAACTAGCATAAAATAATATTGGCTGTTAGTTATTTTTCTGTCTGAGCTCCACTACAGCTTGATATGCTGCTGTGAATCAGCAGACTCGTTTTTCAGTAGGCATTACTTCTACATTAATACCCTGCTGGAAAAAGTTTTTTCTCCAATTAGGGTGCTGATGTAAAGTTTGTCCATTCTCTAAAAAATAAATAATTTTTTTTTATGACTGAAAGGAGTCAATGAGTTTGCTCATTGCACAAGTATATTTATTTTATTTATTTAGTTAGTTCATTTGCAGGGGTAGTACACTGATCACAGTAGATCATTTGCAGGCATAGCTCAGTGAAGAAATTCCCAAAATCTAAAACAGAACAAATTCACAGAGTAATCATAAAAGGTAAATAAACTCATAGACAATTCATACAATATGTAAATGTCATTAACAGGGTATCCTAACAAATGTGAATTAATTTTAGCTGTAAAAATCATATATGCTGTGGCTTAGTGGTACATCATGCACACTGGTGAGTCCGAGGTGTGGGGTTTAAGACTGACAAGGGTATTTTGGTTGGGAGGGTGGCCTAATGATTAAGGTGTTTGCCTTACAAACACAAGGTGCAGGGTTTGAGTCTCACCAGGGATAATTGTCAAGGCTTAAAAATGGCTTGTAAGGGCAGTTAGCTTAGTACGAACCTGTATGAAAAGGAAGCAGCAGGTGATAATAGAGGATCAAAGTAAAAGTGGTGCATGTGAGGAGAGTGTTAGGTTTTGTATCCAGTACTTTCAGTCAGATTTTTTATGGAGGTGTTTTCTGAGGTAGCATAGTGATGCAGAAGATAGCATTGTCACCTCACAGCAAGAGGTCCTCCAATCTGATTCCTGGCTGGGATGCCTTCTGTGCAGAGTCTGCATTTACTCCCTGTGTTTGCAGGACTTTCCTCCCACATTTCAAAGACATGCAGTATGTGGATTGGAAACTCTAAACTGTCCATAGTTGTGAGTATGCATGAAAGCGTGTGGTATTGAAGAACAGCCAAACCAGGACTAGCCATTTGGTGGGTGGAACCTCGGCTCTAGATAATTGTCACTGTTGAACTGACTCCCTGACCACTTACCCAAAAATGGGAAAAGTGGTTGTGAATGAATGGGTTTCTTTTGAGCTGAGCACTAAATGTGAGGAAAGAGAAGACTTCTTTTAGTTCAGGGAGGTGATACCAGAGTCTGGGTACAAAAATGGTGAAAGAATGGTCAGTACAGTGCAGTTTGGTTTGGGGTGTCTGAAGTGAGGAAGTTAGTTGGGAGAGGTTGCAGAAATTGTATTACAGAGTTTTGCTGCAAGAGGTGGGAACACACCTGGTTGAAGTAGTTTGAAAAGAAGATAGTCTGGGAGTGGATAAACTCTGTAGGAGACTAGTAGCCATTTGGCTCTGGAAAGGGTGATGGAGTTATGTTCCTGAGGTGTGGAATTGGAAAAGAATTGATAGATTTTGTTTTCAATGGACTGTAGAGTGGATGAGTTTTTTAGAGGCTGTGGCTATGATGAGGAGCCCATATTCAAATTGAGCAAGGGGGACCCCTTTGCCTTTTGCAGTTCTGGCTGGTCTAGACAGAAAGGGAGATATTTAGAGGACCATAATAAACCAGAACTGATATATTCCTGGTGTTTTCAATGTGGCTTTGGAAGTTAAGTGAGTGGTCTAGCCATTAAAGTAAGTATTTAAATGACATGGTCGCTTCTATGGGGGAACCATTAACATCTGCAATGTTTAGATTTTTAGGAGTTATATTTACAGCTTTTATGAAGTTCCAAATATCATGTTTTTTGAAGGGGTTAAGGAGTAGCTTATGGTTGTTTAGCTAAGAATTTTGAGAGTGGAGGTCAGACTGAAGCTGGGTTTGAATAGCTGAATATGAGGGACTGGATCAAAGAATAACTATGTCATCTACATAAAGAGTATTAGAAATGTTAGGGAGATCAGAAGGTAGTCTGATAATAAAAATTGAAAACAATAATATGGCTAGTGTGAATCCCTGGGGAATTCCTCTGGTAAGAAGTGCTGGAGGTGATAGAGATGAGCCAAATTTCTCTCTGAAACACTTATTTGTTAAGAAATGGCTAGGTGACAGTGTTGGGGCTAACTCCTGTTTCTTGGAAAGAGTGAAGGAGCAGGAAGTTACCAATAAGATCAGAAGCTTTGGTAAGGTCAATGAAGAGAGCACCTACATGGACAGACTCAAGAAAACTCCAGCTATTCCCTGTCTCATATCGTCTACTTAGAGGCGAACTCTGCTTGACTTACAAATCAATGTCTGACCCAGCTCTGTTAGAAATGCTGCATCTAAAGAAATCCAAATCCCTCCGCACCACACATTTCAGAGACCTCAACCTCATTACCATAATCAACAGAACATGCTGGAGGGACAGGTTCATAACCCAGTGACTGCCCGTGATTTGGAATAGACTTCCTATACATGTCAAGCAGAGCACCTCACTGGCCCTCTTCAAGAAAAATCTTGATGAGTGGATAGGAACTAGAAAGTTCACCCTGGGGATCACTGCAGTGCCTCTACTTGATAGAGGCACTGGGAACTAACATCAGGCGGCTCGATGCCAGAGCACTTCTATGGACTAGGCTTGTAAAGGCTCCAGGACCATTAGCCTAGTACACACCTATGAACCTATGTCTCCGTTATCAATGTTGAGAATGATCTCATCTGTAAGTGAGCATAGTGCTGTCATTGTGCTCTGCCCAGTCCAGAATCCATGCTGTTTAAAAGTGAGGAGGTGGTACTGTTGGATGTAAATGGACAGTTGGTTGTAGATTTTTTTTTATGTATTTTCCCAAGTGTAGGGAGGATGGAAATGGAGGAAGTGAGAAGCATTTTCTGACTGAGGCTATTTGAGAAAGGTTTATTAAGAACAGCTTTTCATATGTTTACATTGTATTTCAAGTTAAGCAAATATTATAAATATGGATAAGAGGTGTGGTAAGGAAGTCTTTGCAGAATTATATAAACCAAGGGAGTAGGTTGTCTGCATCAGGGGGTGCATCCAGGAGTATGTTTTCTAGTAGGATGTCAAGGTCTTTGTTTATACTTTTCTTAAATTCAAAGAAGGGAATAAAAGGAGGGGGGCTTGATGGGTTGGAAGGCCAGGTAGAGGTTGTGGTACTATGTAGGTGGCTGAATTCCTTGAGAAAGTTAGTAACTGGGAGTCAGCCTTGATGGGTATGGATTGCGAAAGGGGCAGTGTCGGTGGTATAATCTGTGTATTTTTGGTATGTGAGAATATTTGCATCCTGTCAGAAATACTTGTGTTTGCCTAGCAGAGCATGTTGTTTTCTTTATATATAGCTGATCTTGTGCCCTTGTATGGTTTGCTTAGCTAGGTTACATTCAGAGGTAAAGGCGGTACAGTTTTCTGCTGAGTGGTTTTATCTTTATGAAGACCACAAATTGTCCCTAAGAATGAGTACAACTTTCTGATCAGTGGTAGACAGGGTTTTTTGCTGTATTTGAAAAGGGGGTGTGTAAGAGGAAAGAATTTATCTTGAAGTTGAAAGAGGGTTTATGTAAGTGCTGCTGCAGCTGAGTCAGGGGTCTGTAAGTTAGTAAAAGGAGAGCAGTCTAAACGTGGTAGGTGTTTTGTGAGGTTGTCTGTACTGATGGTGGAGCTTGGTTTGAAGATAACTAGTTTCTTGGCCAGTTTTGTTGTCAGGTGGATAATTTGGAAGGTTAATGGGGAATGGTCACTGAATGAGGGTAGAAGAACAGATAACTGGAGATGACAGGAGGTTGTTAGTGATTAGCAGATCCAGGAGGGAGTGGTTGTTGGTTCAGACATTTGGATGAATAGCACCATTGACTAACTGAATAAGGTTGACATTGGCTAGGAGTACAGTAATATAATTTCTCAAGGGACCTGGATAGTTTAGGTTGAAATTGTGTAGAATAACAATATTTTTTATAGTTGTGGGCAAGTGAGGCAATATTAAGAATAAGAGATTTAAATTTGTTAATAGAGACTGGAGGAAGAATGTAAGTTACTGTTCTTTCAGGAGAAAAGTTTTAGAAGAATCCAGTCTGGTTCAGTATCTGAGGAGGCATTTGTTTGAGCAATGATAGTTAGTTTAAGGTTGTTTATATAATGGATGAGAGACCTTCATCTTGTCTACTACCAAGTCTGGTGTCCTGGAGACATGTAGGAGGGAAAAAGATGCTGAAAATTAGGATTGTTTTATTTGGGCCACATTTCAGTGACAGATGTAATGTCAAGTGAGTGGGATGTAGGAAATGTATTTAAGTTTGTTAGAGATGCTTTGCTCATTAAATAATGCACTGGAGAAGGTGGTGGTATTTGAAAAGGTTATGGGCATTATGTGGTGGGAGGGACCTACAGTGAATTTAATGTTGGCTCTGAGGAGTAGTATGAGCAGATAGGGGTGAATTTACAGAGGTGTTTAGGAAGTTTGAGGTGGGGTTGTTGGGGATCAGTAGGGTTTGAAGTAGATGAGGTAAAAGAAATCTGAAGTTGGAGCTCTGTGTGAAAGGCAGGTGGAGAATGGAGTGTGTAAATAAGTGGGGTAGGTATCAGGGTTCAAGTGAATGATTGTGGGACTTTGTGGTAGCCTAGTAAAGGGTAGGTTAAGAGATGAGAGAAGGGAAGGGGTTCCTGATGGTTTAGTATAGTGGGTTAAAGGAAGGTGGAGTAAAATGGTGAGTTGAGGAAACATTGTGGAGGGTAGGGTAGAAAATGAGTTAAGTGGCAGATGTCTGTGATGATAAGAGAGGACCAGAAAATGTATATGAGAAGGTGAAGGGGTCGGGAATGATATGTTGTTTCATAGTGGAGTTATTTAAATGTGGATGGCGATGAAACTGTGTGGACATTTCATTTGGGATTATTTCACATTAAGATGGCTGAGGAAGTTTGGATGCTGGTTTAGAAAAGTTGTGTATACCTTTAATGGCTGGTCAGATGTGGGTAAGAGGAGGGTGGAGACAGTTATTTATAAACTGGGAAGCCTGGGGATTGCTGGAGAATTGGGGGTGGGAGGAGAGTGAAGTGGGCCTCACCTCCCTGCAGCTAGAATCATTTTGTATAGGTGTGCGATGTGGATAAAGGAGATATAGAGGTAACACAGCCAAGCACAGTAGTGGTCAGACAAAAATAAATAAATAAATATAATAAAATAAAAAAGGGGGAGAGAAAATAATTACAACTAAGTCCACTTAACTGTAAAAGCTATGAGTGTTTACCTTCAATATCTAAAACAAGTGTGCAAAGTAAGCATCAGATTAAACAAGCAAATGAGATTGAGTCTCCTTGCAGACAACTTGAGTGAATGCAGCCTGTTTCCCTGGCTAAAGGCAGATGAGCTATTAAATTGCACTCTGTCAAGACGAGGAGAAAGGAAAGTATCAGCCTTTTCAGCCTTATTTTAATAAGTGGAAGAGTGTTCCTGTAATATAGGTGAACAGGAGAACACATGCCTTGACAGACTTGCCAAGCAGTGGCCAGAAATTTCTTTTACTTTCATTTTATTTTATTTAACACTTATTTACCTTGAAAATTTCGACTGGAACAGAGCCCAGTTTCAGTGGAAGCCTGGGGAGAAACAGTACAGATGCATGTTTTGGAATGTGGAAGGAATGTGGAAGGAAACCGGAGTAAATGTTTTGGAATGTGGAAGGAATGTGGAAGGAAACCGGAGTAAATGGAGGAAACCCACATGAATGCAAGGAAGACATGCAGGCTCCGCACAAAAGGTACCCCAGATAAGAAACCAGAAAACCTCTTGCTGTAAGGTGACAATGCTAACTGCTGCACAACTGCACCACCCTTTCATTCATTTCAAGTTGAATTGCTGGTATGCAAAAAATGGAGGGTGGGGTCAAGACCAATCAGGGATTCCCTCTGTGCAGTCACAGGTGACAGTAGACCAAGTGCCTGTAAGAAAGTTATGGATGTGATTTACTGAGAGTGTTATAAATAACTTTATGTGTGTTATTAGTTTGTGAAGGGAGAGTGACTTGGAAGATAGAGAAAGAGAAGAAAGGGAAACAGTCCAGACATATTATAGATAGTACAAAGATCAGTACATTTCTCTCAGAGAAAATGACACTTTAAATTCACAGGAAGCTTAGCATTAGATACAGTATTTTAAATATTTACTATTTTAAATGGTAACAAAAAGTAATGCATGCATCCTACTTTATAGATATCAAACAGTAATAAAGACAATGTAGCCTTAGGAAAATTAGGAAGTATCATTACCTATCTAAATACAAGAAACAGCTGGTTAAAAACAATATACTAGCAAAATAAATAAAATAAAATGGATGGATATGCTTATTCCAGTACTCAGCACAAACTAGTTAATATTCTAAAACCACTGTAAAATAAACTGACCTAGCATTCAGATAAAATTCACAGACATAAACACGCTTTCATAAATTGGAAGAAAATAGACAAAATAAAGAGAATTGCTCCCAAGTCAATACATTAGTTACATCAATTATTTAGAGTAGGTAGATTAACAGAAAAAGATGTCATAATATATACAAATGAAAAAACAAAAAATTTCCATACAGCTCCTCAGAGTGTAACTTAAAGTGAAGGGTGCCTTTCATTATATGTCCAATCAGTGAGAGAGGGGTGAAGAGATAGAGCAATGGAATTAAATGTTGTTATAATAAAGGATGCAGAAACTAAAAGTTAACAACCTAAACTTTATTGCACACCTTCAATGTAGAGTATTATTCTTTTGGTCATAGGAAGGTAAGTTGCCCACTTAGTTCTGTATGAAAGTGTTTATTTAATTTTATTTTATTATTACTGTTTTAATATTTGTTAAGTAGGGTAGTGCACAGACCCACATGGATCTTTTCCAGATTCAACCTAAAAAAATGAACAGACCCCAGGATTCACAAATCCTCCGTGTAAGACTAAATAAGTCTTACTCGGAAACTGCAGTTGAACGGTATGACGTCAGCGTGCCATGCATATTCATGAGGGCATGCTGACTCCACTCCAAGTCTAACACAGACTGTGCAAGAAGGCAAGGGGCATGTCTGACTGCCGAGCAGTCCAAAGTTCCACGCCCCTGCAAGTGTCTGAATTGTGAAATGTCAATACACATGAGCGAGTCCGCTCAAATGTCTACATACACAAGACTACATTCCCTCACATTGTAAACCCCCAGTACAGTTATAAAATGTAAAACTTTTAATTTTTTTTATAATTCCCAATATAGCTGCCCATATTTGCGCGTGTTTGCGCGGGTGTGCCCATTGCTTAGCTGCAGTTAGCAATTTCGACATTGAAGACAATCACAAGGCCTTCTTTAGCTATGTTAGAAACCTGGGTGGAAACTCCCAGATATGCTCAGAGTTAGTCCAAAATGACACAAAATACACTGAACCCACTGACATTGCCAACATTCTGGCAGACAGGTTCAGTGCAAATTTCTCCTCCCCCTCCCCCCCAAAAGGAGAAATAACTATCCCAGCAGAGTGTAGCCTCCCTAACATCTCAGATGCCCAGGTGAGAGCCGCCCTCTCTAAAGCTAAAAACACAGCATCAATGGGACCGGATGGTGTCCCGAGCTGTGTGCTACATGAACTCCAAGAGGAACTAAACCCACACATAAGGCTGCTGTTTAATCTTAGCCTTACTACAGGATACGTACCCAAAGAGTGGAGTATGGAAACAGTGGTCCCACTTCACAAAGGTGGTGCTTCTACGGACCCTGGAAATTACCGCCCCATAAGCTTGACAAGCCTGGTCTGCAAAGCTATGGAGAGGATCATTATGGAACTCATAAACAAAGACACTGGGGACCTACAGACATTGGATCCTACTCAATTTGGCTTTGTCAAGGGCAGATCCTGCCTTTTGAACTTGGTCGACTTTTTTGAAACAGTCACTAAGGCCATTGTTCAGGGTAAGGCAGTTCACACAGCCTACCTTGACCTTGCAAAAGCCTTTAACACAATACCCCACTCGGGCATCATAGACAAACTCACCAGCTTAAATGTAAACCCATATGTCACAAGATGGGTTGCAAACTGGCTCAAGGACAGAACCCACAGGGTCAGAGTTGCTGGAGCTATGTCAGACTCTAAGCCAGTCACAAGCGGTGTCCCACAGGGTTCAGTCCTGGGACCCCTCTTGTTCGGCATTTATTTTTCCGAGGTACAGGCAAACATAAGAGGATTGTGGCTGGCAAAGTTTGCAGATGACTGCAAACTGGGCGCCATAATTGATACTCCAGCAGACACAAACATCCTTCAGAGAGGCCTCATAGAAATGGATAATTGGTGCCAGAGCCATGGCCTTAAGCTGAACGCCAAAAAATGTATAGTCATACCCTTTGGGAAAAACAAGGTACTGACAAATTACCACATAGGCGGTAATCCATTAAGTACGGAAGAGGTAATCAGGGACCTAGGGACCCAGGTTGACAGTAACCTCTCATTTGACACTCACATTGCCAAAGTGGTTAGGAAGACCTTCTATATTGCCCACCTTATCATGAAGCGTTTCACATCTAGATCAAGAGAGGTCATTGTGCTCCTGTACTCTTCTCTTATCAGGCCAATAATTGAGTACAATGCCCCATTTGGGATGTATCTCACCCGACACCTGCAGCAGTTGGAAAGACCCCAAAAGTTCCTCACCAAGAGGATAAAGGGTCTTAAACATATGTCATATGCTGCCCGACTGAAAAAACTCCAGCTCTATTCAGTCGCATACCGCCTACTCAGAGGTGATCTGTGCCTGACGTACAAGGCCATGCCCAATCCTGAATTAATGGACATGCTCCACCTCAGAAAATCCAAATCCATCAGAGCCATGAGAACAAGTGACTTTCACCTCAACACAGAAATAAATAGGATGTGCTGGAGGGACAGATTCATAACCCTGAGGCTCCCTACACTCTGGAACAGAATCCCAGTCCATGTTAGGCAGAGCCCCTCACTGACTCTATTCAAGAGAAATCTCGACGAGTGGATGGGAGATCGTAGGTTTACCCCGGGGGTCATCTCTGTGTCACTACTAGACAGAGGCATAGTAAACTAAACCCTAAAAGGGCGTAGTATTCTCATCCTAAGGGGTGGTGTAAGCCACATACACTCTGGCTAGGCTTATAAATGCCTTAGGGCAGATAGCCTAGTACGAACCTATGAACCTATGAACCTAAGAGCATAATAAGAAATGTTTATGCAAATTAAGCCAAATAGCATTAGCGTAGTGGTAGAGCCTTTGCACAAAGAGAAGGCATTCATGGTTCAAGTCCCACCACTCCCCTTTCTATTTTATGTTTTAAATTAGTATATGAAATAATTCCTGACATATATGAATAAAATTTACTAAAAAGCATTGAAATGGCCTATGTATCACTGAACAAAATGTATATATATAAATATAAGAAGGATCTTGACATATAATTGCCCGTAGCTAAGCAACGCTTTAACCAGCGCAATAAAGTCGCCCGTAGTTAAAGCAATGGTTTACTCAGTGCAATATAGTTGCCCGTAGTTAAGCAGCGCTTTACCCAGCACAATATAGTTGCCCGTAGTTAAGCAGCGCTTTACCCAGCGCAATATAGTTGCCCGTAGTTAATCAGCGCTTTACCCAGTGCAAAATAGTTGCCCGTAGTTAAGCAGAGCTTTGCTCAGCGCAATATAGTTGCCCATAGCTAAGTAGCGCTTTGCCCAGCACAATAGGTTTGTGCGGAGGTGCACACTGTGCCAATCAGTGCACCGTAGGGCAACGTGGAGCAACGTAGAGCAAAGTTGCCTAAACACAGCCACACCCCCTAGCCTGTCTGGACAGTAGTAAAATAAAAAGCAATGACAAGGTTCGAACCCAGGACACTGTGCACCATAATCAAAGTACTGAACCACTAAGCCATGACAGCTTAGGACAAACAGCCACTGCTAACATACATGTACTTATAAATGGTAGATTAACCATTGCTAAGAAGGTCTGCAGTCAGCCAAGAATTTTCAAAAACGGCCAATCACAAAAAAGTGCGGGGAAATGCAGCATATTTAAGCTCCATAGGCAGGAATGCTCACCATAACTGATTGTAGCTCCCATCTGCAGTTAGAATGGCTGGTGCTGGAGAGGGTACTCACTTTCAAGCGCAACGCTGGGGCATCGTGGAGTCAAAATACATGGTTTGGCTCCTTGTCCACCGCCATGATTCAAGACTCCTGCAGGGCCAGTTCCAAGGGACTGAGTACAAAGCAGAGGCTTGGAACCAGTTAGCTCATGATCTCACCAGTGCCACAGGTATCCCTCGGACTGGTGAGCAGGTCTGTCACCACCATGCAGACCTGAAGAGATGGAAGCAGGACCTACTGAACCAATGGATACAGGAGGCCCGTGACATGCAAGATGCCCCACTACTGAGTAGGTAGCCATGGAATGCAGTATGTAAGGCATGCTAATTTAGTGTATATATAATGAATAGGTATGTCTCAATATCCCTTCATTTACTTCACAACTGCAGGTGTCTATGCTGTGAAGCAGCAAGCATATGCAGATAGGCTGCTAAGGCTGCACCACCAGGCAGGTTAGTAATTATTCTGCATGTATTGTTATATAAAATAGGTGAGAGAGCCTGAAAAAAAGTGTTGTAGCCCAATAATACAGCCATAAAATGCCCTGAATAATTCCTTTGTAGGTACTGTTATATAAAATAAGTCAGAGTGCCAGAAAAAGAGTGTAGTAACCCATTAATAAAGGTAAAATAAGTCCGGAATAATATCTCTGCATGTACTGTCATATAAAATAAGTGAGTGAGCCTGAAAAAGAGTGTTGCACCCTATTAATAAAGGTATAATATGTCTTAAATATGTCTTCTGTATGCACTGTAATACCAAATAAAGGAGAGAGCCTGTAGAAAAGTGTATAATGTAATGAATAAAGGTATAATACTTGGAGTGTGTCTGTGTCACTTACTTTGAAATGTTGTTGTACCCTTGCATTATATAAATAGTACTGTTATATTAAGTGCTGTCAACCCACAGTTGGGCAGTCCCATATAAAGTGGATGAAGGAAGTGCCAGTAGCTGTGAAGCATATATACAGTCCTCAACAGTCAGTTAATGGCTGGCATGCATAAGTAACTCTGGCACACGAGTAGCTTGTTAATGTGTTACCCAGAAATGTGAGTGTGCTACATAAAATGTTGGGTTCTGTAGAAATTTAACTGAAAATGTCACCGTGAACACATCCAGATATGTAGATATATAAATATAAATAAAATATAAAACTATGTAGCAGTAACATCTGCATCTTGGACAGCCAGTATGTCAGATATAGGTCAGGTATATAATGAACTAGCCAAACCCATTACACAACCTAATGCATGTTGCCTAGTGTAATAATACATGTAGGGGATATACACCTGCAGTCAATAGGACTGTAGTGTAGACTAAAAGTACTTATAAGATGTTAATGGAGGTTTCTTTCTACACCCTACTGTATGTGCATAAACAATGCAATTCCACACCTCAATGGGTATGTCTAATCTCAAAACATTTGTTGGGACATATGTCCTATTGTTCTATAAATATCTGCATTTACTTTGATGCATGTGCTCTGTTCTAACACCACAATGTTGGTGGCCTGTTGCCACCAATCATCCCTGCATGCTGTTGGATTGTCTACTGTCGTTCAATATATGCATGTGTTATGCTTGCTTTTCAACTGTTGGAACCCTGGTGTGTTGGGTTAATGGGAATATTACTGCATGTTGTTACAACTAATTTGGAATGCTGCTGTCTATGTTGTAATTAAACACACCTAATCTCAGAATGTATGGGAAGGCCAGTCCCAGTGAACCCACCTGTCCCTCCTCAGCTGGTGATTGCACCTGGCACCAGCAGGTCCGGTGCCCAGCCCGGGCTCCCCTCCTCCATTGGTCCTGTGCCACCTTCGGATGGAAGTGCTGCAGGGGATGGGGCTTGTCCCCCCATGCAAGCGTGGGTGGAGAAGGGCCACCTGTCACCCTCCGAAGGGTCCGGGCTGTGGTGCGTAGGGAGATCCAGCGTTCAGTCGCTGATCCCCTACGCCAGCTCAAGGCGAGAGTGGCGTGACTCATGGGTGAGCCTGCCCCTCCTACGTAGACCCCAGCACAGCCACCCTTTGGGCTATGAAGGTGCAGTGGTGACTGCCCATGGGTGGGGATCTCAGTTCCACTGTTACCATCTGTGGGCTCATGGGCTTGCGATTTCCAAACATCCATCCCCGTCAATTGTGTTCACCCACCCCATGTGTCATACTCTGCCCCTGTATGCATCTTGTTTGTCTTGTCTGTTTACCTCCCCAACCTACCTCCCCAAATATACCTACTTCCTCTACCTCACATTCCACTCTCACCTGAAAAAAAAAAAAGGGCAATCTGTTCCCACAAAAATATTATGCCCCATACATAGCTGCCCATTTCACACACATGTCTGCTGGACATGTAAACTGATAATTATAATTAGCAGTACAACATACTTTGTTGTCCTCACCCCTCTCTCAGGGGTGGGAGGTTTCAAATTTCACTCCAAATTTATTGCATATGCACAGCTGTTGCTGTAAAGATATGGGCAGCTATGGACCTTCCGTACACCCGCCCTGCACATCCCAACCTTGTTTCCATACTGTCTTTCCCTCTTTGTACCCCCCTTTTTCACCACTTTCCTATCTCCCCATTTTTGTTGCTTTCAAAGAAATTAGCGTGAGAGTTAGCGGGAGTAAGCACTTTTAAGCAGTAGTTAGCGGGTTTAAGCGAGCGTGCGCATGTGTGCCCTTAGCTAAGTATTGCTAAGTGTCACACAAACCCACGCAAACCCGCTTACAACTGCTTAAAAATGCCTTAGTCACTCTGTATGTCAGGGCCCTTCTTCTGCTCAGCAGCAAAATAAAACACCTCTGTCAGTCTCAAACCCCAGACCTTGGACACACTAGACTGCATGAAGTACCACTAAGCCACAGCAGATATACAATAATTTGGTGCTGAAATAAATATATCATGCAATACAATGAGTGAATGTAAAGGAAAATAGGAAGGCCATAACACAAAGCTTGTTCTGTGGATCTTTACCAGCAATTGTTGTGGAATTGCATTACATGACTGTGGTAAGAGAAGCAGCCATTCTAGCAGCAAATAATGTTATAGAGGGACTTTACAACCCCCACACAGTATCATAGCAGGGCAAACACTGGCATATCTGATTAGGGCAGAGGCCATACTTCCTAACTGTGACTACTTTTCAGGGATGTCCCTGATTGTGAAACATATTTTAGCTGTATCCCACTGAATCCCTCTGAAAAGTACTGATGTTAGTCAGAAAGGTGGACAGAGCACCTGCCTTGATAAACTAACAGGTACACACCAATCCTTTAAGTCCAGTAAGATAACATTCACACAATAATACATATTGCTCTCTGTATGTCTGCACCCCCCCCCCCAAATTTTAAATATACATGTGTGTTTAGGGTCTACCAAGGATGTAGGTAGGCATACTCAGTACTGGAATTGTCCAGTTTTCCTGAGAATCCTGTGATAATGTCAACAATAAAAAACACAAACCCTGCAGAAGTGAGTACATTAATATGCACAGTATAACAGTTCACAAACAGTTCATGTGCCAAAAGAATACTTCTCAATAACTACTTTTGTATGGCAGTTAATTATATAAGTAGAAAATAAACTACATACTCACATATATCTTGTGTAAGCATTTGTAGGGGTGAGGTAAACGCGATACTGATAGCTCTGTACTGGAAGTGGCAACAGTCAGGTCTGAGTACAACATGTACATCACTGTCTACACCTCTAGCTTCAGATATAGGAAGTATACAAACCTTCTGACTTAAACAACAGTCTCCACAGCAAACATGCATGGGCCCCACTCTGGAAATCTGAAAGGGCTATGCCTACATAACTTAGCAATTTATAGCATTGGGTTGCTATGACAGTGAGTACTCCAATTACCACACAGCAGGCTGTATGCATTTACCAAATTCTGGGCACCATTTGGTGCAGAGGGCATCACATGCACATGTGCAGATACCTATAAAAGCAGACTGTACTTGATATCCCCACATGTAATCATTACATTGCACATGTTATAGCATCTGTAAAAAAATTATTACTTAATAAAACAAAAATTTAATTAAGTAAAACAAATATACTGAATTAGTAACCAAAAATATTAATTAAGTAAAAAAAAAACTTAATTAATAACCCAAAAAAATTAAGAAAAAACAAACTTTACTTAATTAATACCAAAAAAAAAAATTGTCAAAACATACACAGACGGACCTGAAAGTGACAAACAGGTATGTAACAGATATGTGGTTACCGGCAAGTAGTAGATGTTTATGAAGAGTACTGTACATACTTTGAAACATGCATATGTGGCAGCAGTAGGTATGTATGCACTGATGCCATGCATAACTACTGCCATGGACAAATTAGTGTGTAGCTGTGTGCAGTGGGACATAACTGTGACATATGTAGCTCAGCATTAAATGTCAAACATCTGATCATGTTATCTATGTTCTGTACAGTACTGTGTATAATGGCTGTTTGGGGGAGTAGTGCAAACAGCTATATAAACCTGGATGTGACAGAGTAACATATGCATGATATTCATATAATGTGTAGCTTAACATTGGCAACTGCTGTACCAGGCTAGCATAGTAATGTAGCATTAGCAGCTATAAATACGCCCTGTAATATTACTGTTATGCACACATGTGACAACTGTTCATGTTGTAGCAAGGCCCAACAGGTCATCCGTGAGGTCTATGGACCTACAACAGTGTGGACCTTGTGTGTGCATGGCACACACATATATAGAGATACTTATGTGTCAGATATATTAGCATCTTAACATGTGCATAGAGCAAGGGACATACTGCAACTGTTTGTAAAGGCTGGACATACATATGTTGGTGAAGGTTGTTATGTGCATATTTATATGTAAGTTGTAGTGTCTGGCAAACAAGACAGCATACAGTGCTGGTATATGACATGTGGTGTTTAAACGCTGTGGGTATGATTTGTTAGGTTTTTAGTCTTCCATACAGGGAGTCCTGCTAAAGATACATGGGCTGATAATACCTTCAATGCATTCTGCACAAGACTGTGCAATATTATTACATAACTGTATCCCTCTCAAACTTTCCATAATTGATACTCCCACCATGAATGGTGGACTGTATATGTGCCTATATGTAAATCTATATGTTCACCAATGGATGTTTATATGTATGCTCAAGCTCAATGTTGTAAATGTATTGCCATCCCTTTTGTTAAAAACCCTGTAACCATGAACTACCACATAGGTGGTAGTCTACTCAACACCAAAAGTGTGATAAGAGACCACGGGACAGTAGCGTCCTTTTTGATAATTACAGTGCCACACTAGTCATGTAAACTGTGTATGGTCCACATGTCATCAGAAAAGGTGTGTCATCCATGGAAAGAGAGGTCAGTGTTCCACTCTACTCATCAGTCATAAAACCCATCATAGAGTACAATGGCCCTTTTGGTATGTACCTCTGAAGACATCTACAGCAACTGTAAACACCAGGCACATACCTCAAAAAGAGTATTACAAGACTCAAACAGATGCCCTATGCAGACTGTCTTACTAAACCACAGCTACACTGTGTCGCATACCGCCTACCCAGAGGCAACCTCTGCCTAACATACAAAGCTATGCCAAACCCACAGGTGTTGGACATGTTCCATGTAAACAGATCAAAATCCCTACAATCTACACACTGTACTGATCTAAACCTTGTAACATCAAAAAGCAGAGCATGCCGGGGTGGTATATTCTCATCTCAGACACATACCATACTCTGTAACTAACTACCTATCAATAGCAAAGAAAGGTCCTCATTAGCAGTCGTCATGAATAATCATGATGAACGGATGTGAGATAGGAAATACAACCCTGGAATCACCTCTGTGGCTCTGCATGACAGGGGCACATCAACTTAAATTACATGGGTGTTGAAGGGCAGGGTACCATATGGCTAGGCTTCTATAGGCCCTATGGCTAATAGCCTATTAGCTACCTAGGACCCGATACACACACGCATGTACTTGTTGCATTAATTGCTATGTGAGGTTGACTGAGTATGATGGTGAATGTGTAGGTGAATGTGTCAACCTTGTGTATATGTGTGATAGCCTAGTGGGAAACTGTTTATATCATGGTATGTAGTGCTCTAGCTCTGATCCCCGCAAAAGATATGTATGCTATTGCTAGGCAGGAAAAGCAGTATGGCATACGGTGTGACGTAGTCCCATGGTGTTGACTGGAGTGTGCCATTGTAGGCTAAAGCAGTACATGTATGCTTATTGATTGTTAACACTAGTGAATACAAATCCCATATGAACTGTAGTACTACCTGAAGATGTAGGCCTACACAGCACAGTATGGTGTATATCCACATTGCTTGGAAACACTGTTTTGTTTGTTACCTGTAGTCCTCACACATTACATACCTCAGGCATAAGGTTTTGTAAGTGCTGACACACAGTACTGCATGGTACACAGGTAAAGCTCATCTGGGTTGCCATACCTTTGTGTCTTGTAGGTATGTCTGTTGTGTGTGTGGGTATGCCTGTAACATGGCCTCGGTCGTATGTGTGTTACTGGATATAAGTGCATATCTAGCAACATGCATAATGTAGTACAGCAGTATGCCACCTATATTGATGAATGTACACATATGTTACTTAGGGGTTTGCTATCAACAAGTGGCGTGGTGTACTGGTAGTACTGTAACTGTACTTTGCAATCATTTCAATGGATGACATATTTCTGTATGCATTAGCTTCATATATACCTCCTGTGGCTAGATGGTGCATTGTGTCACATACAGTGTGCCATGTACTGTAATATAGTCTTACATGCTGGTTTCACTTTGTTGCTGTGCAGAACATGGTTTAATATATAGAACGTGCCAGGCACTGTCAGGCAGTTGTGGGCTGAGCACTGATAAGTGGTATTAAAAGTGTGCATCTACTGACAGCCAATAGGTTGCTATATATGGCATTTCATTGATATCTGTACTTTAGAATGTTAAGTGTGCCACATAACTTGCTCAAAATTATTGTTTTATTGTCTTCCAGGGACATGTCTCACCATCGCAACCCTGTGTATTCCCCTGAAGAGGAGGAAATCATAATATCCACCCTAGTACAACATCACACCCTGCTTTTCACCAGAACCAGCCAGGACCAGCATGAGCACACTGCACTGTGGCAAGATGTTGTCCATCGGGTTAATGACGTAGGCATACATAACCGGACTTATGAGCAGGTACGCCATCACTGCAGTGATTTAATTAGACATGTCCGGCAGCATGCCTCTGATGTCCACAGACAACAGCTTGCCACGGTGGTGGTGCAGCATTACATCCACCCCTCACTAGAGTGGAAGAGCTGCTCCTCAGCATGATGGCTCCTGGCCAACCACTACAACAGACATGTGCCATCATGGAGGCCGGAGTCACCAAGCAAGTTGACACGGAGCGTGCAGGTAACATGGCATATCTGTAGACTACTGTTAGCTCGATTGTTAGAGCATGCATATGTCAGATGTGTACTGTGTATTTAGAAGATGTGGAGCCTGGTGTTGTACAATACTGATAATTTGGAACATAATCTGTATGCCTGTGACTGTCAACCATTGTACTACTGTAAAATTGCAAACTCACAGCAGCAATGCCATAGTTTTTGACACTGACAAACTGTTTCATATTCTTGTAGGTCCCTCTGGTGTGACAGCAAGACAGCAGACCCATGCTGGTGAGTGTTCTACATTTAATATAGCAAATAACAGGTGCATGTCATGGGTGAGTTGTAGGCCACATACACATGTAAAACACCTACACATAATGCATGCTCTGCATGTTTTCTGTGGGACTATGCACATCCCAGTAACACATGCAATACACAGAGTATCCCAAATAATTGTGGTACACTGTAGTGGACATTGTATAGGCAGAGTCAATACACATGCACACAACATACACCACTTTGTCATACACAGTACGTGTCAATATGATACACATGGCATATTTAGACACCTGCTGTAAAGTCAGACTCCAGTATCCCAAATGTCATCCACACAGCACACATACTATACCTGAGGGGTAGAGGCCTATCATGGGGTGGTGTGACACTCTTCAACACACAACACATTCATGTTAGGCAATGCTCCCTATTGAACACCTTACATACCCATGTAACAACTGCCTGTGAAATGGGTAATGTAACCACAGTGCTGCAGTTCAGGTACAGCAAGATAGTTGCCTGTGTGGCACACTTGTGGCCTTGAGTGACCACATGATGGTGCCTGATGATGGCTCATGGTACTACACTACATCCAGTTACAGTAACTACAGTACTACACATAGCATTCATTGCTATACACCTGACAGTTGTGTGCATCCAGCCATGTAATGTATACCTGTGAGTGATGGTGCACAGGACATTGAAAAGCATTTAATACTTGCACAGCAATGTTGTGTCCATGTACACATTTGTGTTCCAGGGTGAGGCCAATCATTGAACAACACACATGCATCAAAGACATGTATAATGTTATTAACAAGGACTCTCTACACTTGCACTGCATGCTGTTGAGCAACACACATCCTGCATGCTGACACGTGTGATAGGACTCTTTGGCTTGTGATACTGTACTCCACCATCAACCACTAATGAGTATGTTCTGTATTGCTGTTGGTGTGTGTGTGTGTGTGTGTGTGTGTGTGTGTGTGTGTGTGTGTGTGTGTGTGTGTGTGTGTGTGTGTGTGTGTCTACTTTAGTGAGTAGTGTATTTGTGTTCATGTGTGCATGTGTGCATGTGTTCATGTGTTCATTTGTGCATGTGTGCATGTGTCCATGTGTTCATGTGTGCATGTGTTCATGTGTTCATGTGTGTATGTGTGCATGTGTTCATCTGTGCATGTGTTCATGTGTTCATGTGTGCATGTGTGCATGTGTTCATGTGTGTATGTGTGCATGTGTGCATGTGTTCATGTGTGCATGTGTGCATGTGTTCATGTGTGCATGTGTGCACGTGTGCATGTGTTCATGTGTGCATGCGTGCATGTGTGCATGTGTGCTAACATCATGTACAGATTGTAAAGTGTGTTTCCTGTCTTCCTCTCACAGGTGCTGAGGTTGTGTAGGTTGAGTGCAGCAGGGAACCTGAAGTCACTGCCACAAATAGTGGAAATGATGATACATGTGTTGTGGCACAGGCAGGTCTGACAGGGTCTGTCACTGGGCCGCCAATCGACAGTACACAGCTTTCCACCCCATCTATGTGCACATCCATACTGCCAATACATCCCTCATCACCAATGGCCTTAGCTGAGGGACAGCATACAGTAGGCATTGACCAAGATTGTGTGGTATCTATGGCACATGCATCCCCTCACAGCAGCCATACCCAGATTCCTGGAATGGTATCACATAGGCAGATGTCCAGGGGTTCTTGTGGGAGCACTGCTGGTCGTAATGCCCCTGGCAGATGAGCCCCCACAGGTCTTACAACCTCAGGTATGTTCCGTGCTGTAATGCAGGCACATATGGAACGGTCCACCAGACAGGAACTAAGGGCGCAGAGGGCCCATAACACCGCTATCAATGACAGTATCTGCCACCTTGCCTGTGCCGTCCGTAATTACACCAAGGTCATTGATAGACATTGTGGGGAGACATTAGATGTCCTCTGCAATGTCATGTCCATGTGTCAGGACAGTGCAGGACAGCTGAGACGTTGACGTGGATGTATGCCAGCAACATCATTGGCTGGCAGTCATCGCAGATGACACACAAGTGACAGCCGCTCCCGTAGTGGCAGTACCAGCCCCAGCAATGTTGGGGCTGGGCTGTCAATAGACCGTCATAGAAGATCACGTGCATGTGGCTCTGACCAGTCCCAGCAGGGACATGGGTACAGTCAACATCCCTCTGCCTCTGATGATAGTACCCAGTCTGGGTTAGTACCCGATACTGTCCGTGGCACCCCAGCCAGGCACAGGTACTATATCTGTGGCCAGATACGGTGATCTGTACAGCCTGGCAGGTAGAGTCTGTGGCTGTCCCACAACCTCCCGTATATGTCAGACACATGGTGGAACTGTGTGCATGCAGACACACATTCATAAACCAAACACCTAGGGATAACACATACACACACACATTACATCAGCATTGACCCATGCTGTACTGTTGTCCCTCACACACACGCACACACACACACACACACACACACACACACACACACACACACACACACACACACACACACACATGTCAATTGGATGGGTCAATGTCGGGCTCTGGCAAACCAGCAACAAACCTTGTGCATATGATGAAACTGTGCCACCTCCTGTCATTTGTAACATTGATGCAGGAACAGGCTAACATGGTGCTGATGCACAGGGTGACTTTATAGCAGTGTAGCAATGTTAGCATGTTGTCAACAGTAAAGTGTAATGATATCCCTGTAGGTATATCTGAGCAGGCATGATGCATTAAAGCTATGATTATCAATGTAGTATTGTTTACACCAGTGTTAATTCCAAAAATGTATTGTCCGCCCATGTGCCACTTAGTTGATGTGTGTAGTTCTGACAGCATTTGTTGGTGAGTGGACAGTATGTGTGTGATGTGTGCAGTACAGATTTGCAGGTGTACATTTATGAACATGGTGGAGCTGCACTGTCTGCATGTACGTGCATAGTGGACACACGGGAAGGGTGACATGCTCTGTATTACACAGTGTTAACATTTCATAGTTTCTATTGGTGGCCAGTATGCATTTTACTACACATATGTTTTAACTTGGGTACACATGTGTGTATGACATGGTTTGACACTATGCTGTGGGTGATACTGTTACTATCTGTCACTGGTTTGCATTCTGGTAGTATACACAACTTCAAAAGCCTGACTATAACCAGTCGTTAGATGATGTCTTGACAACGGACACACAGATGTAGGAAACTCAGTAGCATTTGGATCCTTCTGGTACTATACTATACCAGTAACCAGTGGTATTGACCGCCACCCATTCCTGGGACCACTCCTGTTTGGCATGTAGCCTTCTTAGGTACCAGCAAACACACTAGGGATATGTCCATCCACATCTGGAAATGCATACAGTGGCCTATAATGCATTCTCCGGATGAGACACTTATCCTCCACAAGGGTATCATACAGACAGATACCTGTTGTCCAACCCATGCTGTAATGCTATAAGCCAACTATAGCATAGTCATCCACATTTACTAAACATAGTATCCCGACAGTACCACATAGGTAGTAGCCCCCAACATGTAGAACGGGTACTGATGTGTACATACAGCCAAGTGTTATGTCATCTGTCCTTTGGTATTCACATTTCCAAAGGTATTCTGAAGTCCCTCGGTGTATCACATAAGCAATAAGGGGTCTGTCTGCATATCCACAAAGTTGTTGTACACCTAAAATGAATGTCCATTATTGACAGACTTTGTTGTGTTTGAACATGTCTGAAATATACCCCAGGCATGAACCCTCACTCATACTATTCTATCGAAACTGTCATGGTTGTGTGTGACACAGATGACCTAGATCACAGATCATTACAGTGGCTGGCCTTGTCACAAACATACATATGTGACCTAAGGTCTAAGAAGCAGCAGCACAATCTGTCAAAGGTAACAGATGTATTCATGTGGAAAGCAGGCTTCACACCTATGAACTAATTGAGGTCACATGTACATATATGTATTTGCCACACAGATACCTGAAGTGTGCAATGCACATACTATTGTTTTACTGATATGTCATACATTAGTAAAAGCAAAACACACAACACATTGACCAACAGTGTCACACACACACCCTCTGCAATTGCAGGATTCAAACCCCTATCTAACTATTATACTAGAGAGATATGCATTAACATGACACATTATATGCTTTACTGGGAGTTTTTATTTCCACTGCTATATTTGTGGGATGCTGACATCATCAGACTTGCCAAAGAGGTATATACCTCTTTTAAGGTGTTTTCCTAG
Organism: Protopterus annectens; assembly: GCF_019279795.1. Lineage (NCBI taxonomy): Eukaryota > Metazoa > Chordata > Ceratodontiformes > Protopteridae > Protopterus > Protopterus annectens. The sequence goes on from NC_056746.1 coordinate 1,566,139,296, forward strand.
TCTCCAAAAAGGGCACTCCTCTCAAAGGAAATCACACACAAACATTCACCCCCACAAACACACTCAGCGATTGCAGGATTCAAACCCCTACCTAACTATGTTATGATACTAGAGAGATATGCATTAACACGACACACTACATGTTTACCGGGAGTTTGCATTTCCACTGCTATATTTGTGGGATACTGACATCATCAGACTTGCCAAAGAGGTATATACCTCTTTTAAGGTGTTTTCCTAGTCTCCAAAAAGGGCACTCCTCTCAAAGGAAATCACACATAAACATACACCACTCCACACACACACACACTCAGCAATTGCAGAATTCAAACCCCTACCTAACTATGTTATGATACTAGAGAGATACGCATTCACACAACGCGCTATATGCTTTACTGGGTGCTTTTATTTCTCCTGCTATATTTGTAGGATGCTGACATCATCAGGCTAGACATGGTAATGTGTGTGCACTGTGTTTTATGCAATCCCAGGACTGAGCCATGGGGGAAGCAGGTGTTACCAGCTTGAACAGGACTCCACAATTCTTAGCTTGTGTGATCTATCTGTGGACCAGTTGCCAATCCATCATATGACAATACATATTTATGCACAAGTTGTTGATTTTGTGGGTATGACATGTGTCTGGGATGTTGAAAAAGGGCTATTCAAAGTCTATGTGGGACGTGTGTAGCTCATTTCCGTGATGTATGTCCTGGGTGGCTGCCTTGCAAACAGTCTAGCAGGTTTGTGAACCATGATCTGCCCATGACCAAACCAGAGTTAGTAGGGCTGTGTGTTTGTAGGCTTCCAATAGCTCTGTTTATGACTTCAATCATGATGGACTCCATGGCCTTGCAGATCAGACTTCATAGGCTTATAAGACTATAGTTCCCATGGTCTGTTGTGCACCAACACTTGTGGAGTGTGCCCTATGTTGCTGTAACCCATTCAACAGTTTCATATCCTGTAGAGAGGGTGAGGCTCAACAGACTGTTCAGGTGCAGGGTCTGTTTGTTCTGCAGTTCACTTATGACACATATAGGGAAACAATGTAATCCAATTGATGCCATGTTTTCAGCTTTGGAAGGAGCTGTTTACCCATTCTACATGTGATATCTCCTGGTATGATGATAGGGCCTTTTGTCAGTGGGAGGTGGGTATGTATGTATGGGCCTGTCTGACAGGATGTTGGCTTTGTCAGTCATTTACAGTTGGCCCTGACTCAAGACATATATGAGTGTACATTGCTATTTATGACATAGCTGAAGGAAGTGTCATGGTTCTGTCTGGACTCCTTCGCAGTTAATCTTTCCATAACCTGGATTGGATAATGTTTGGAGTGCACATTGTTTATTGATGATACCGATTGCAGGTTTTTTATCTTCTTTGCTTTCCCACTTTCTATGAACAACCTAAGTATCTGTAGTACATATTTGATTATGACAGGGTTCCAATATATTATATATGTGTCTGTTGTCATATAACTGTGTGCACAAGGCAGGATTGGTGAATAGTGAGAGGTTCCTGGGTTAACACATGCAACTACCAGATATGTGTGGCCCACTGCTGTACTCAGACATGGCCTAAGTGTGTGAGCATGCCCAGTTTGGCCTCCAGTATTTTGTTGCCTGACATTTGCCTCATTTATTCAAGTGTGTGAGCATGCCCAGTGTGACCTTTCAGTATGTTGCTGTCTGAAGTCCACTACATTTGTTGACATGTGTGAACATGCCCAATATTAACATTTATATTATATGTGTGTTGAAAATCAAGTTGTATTTTTACTGCAGGGCTCACCTTGTCATAACTCGACAGGGATTACGCTGTGCCTGCAGGGTTTCCATGAGACACTTTGCATAGACTTATCAACATTTCTTCATACAGGCTGACCAGTAAAATACTGTCATGGTTTAGTGGTTCACTACTGTGACTGTAGTGCACAATATCCTGGGTTCGAGGACTGTCACTGCTTTATATTTTCATACTGGGCAGACCAGACTGCTTAAGCAACAGTAAAGCAAATATGAGCATGTTTACCTGCTTTTGCTCAACTATGCCCAACTTTGACCGAACTTGCCCAACATTGCTGAACGTTGCCCAATATTGCTCAACATTTCCCACAGTTGTGCTAGTTAGTGTGTGCAATTTTGTTTACATATACTAAATAGTGGTAAAAGCTGTTTAGCACTGCTTTATATTGCTTAAAACATGGCAATCATGCCTCAGGTGGTGCTGCAGGGCTGCCTATGTCGGATGCACATAGTACACTCCCTATACATGTTTGAAAACAGGTAGTGTCAAGTTAGGCATCCCTTTTACTATATGTGTGAGTCAGAGAGAAGTATCATTTCCAGGGTTCCTACTGAGCCAGTGTATGTGCTATGCGTTGCCTCTTTGCCAAGGCCAAAGCATACTGGGCACGCCTCCTTCTGCCTACTGGGACAGGCTCAGGTTGTTCCTCCTCAGAGTCACGCTCTGCCTGTGATGGCCTTGGCAATGGTGGGGGGCTGTTTGGCCCGGCCCTATGCTGCTCCTGCTGCAGCTGTTTTTGCAGGATCATATTATGTAGCATAGCACATACCATGACAATTTGGGTACATGTAGTTGGTGAGTACTGCAAAGCTCCACCAGATGTGTCCAGGCACCGCAACCATGACTTGAGCTGCCCAAACACACACTCGATTACATTTCGTGTTTGTGCGTGTGCCTCATTATGGTGTTCCTGTTCAGGTGGGTGTGCATTTCTGATGGGTGTCATCAGCCACGGCTCCAGTGCATATCCAGCATCCCCCACTAGGTGACCATGAGGGATGTCCCCATTGGCAAATGTCTGGTACAGCTGTGTCAGATGCTAGATATGGGAATCATGGTAGCTTCCAGTGCAGCCAGCACACACATTCAGTATTATGCCCTGGGCATCACACATGACCTGGCAGCTGATGGAGGGGAAGCCCTTGCGGTTAAAGTAGGCCCTACCCTGCTCACCAGCTGGTGCTTTGAAGCGGATGTGCGTGCAGTCTATTGCACCCACTACCTCAGGGTATTCCGCTGTTTGCTGGAAAAGACGCATATTGCTAGCCAATACTTCACGGGAATTGGGGAAATATACATGATCACCATGTGCTGACATGACATTCAGGAACTGGTGCTGTACCCTGGATGCTGATGCCTGTGAAATCCCCATCATATCACCAGTTGGTCTCGGGAAGGTGCCTGTTGCTAGTATTCTTAGGCCAACACATACCTTGGTTTCCACTGGGATGGGTTCCCCTCTGTTGGTTCTGTGTGTGAGGTGTGGCCTGCACAGTTCAACAATTTTCTGCATGAGGTCTCTGTCCACTCTATAGCACTCCACTATATCCATGTAGCCCCTGGTAGGTTACCCTGGGCCTGTTCACTCTTCTCCGTCTCCTCACTGTGGGTTGCTCAGCAGTATTCACATTGTCACCACCCTCAGCATGTTGCTTATGTCGCCTTATAACAGCAATGGCAGCCCCTAACATTTATTTGTCTCAGTAAAGCTTTTTAAGTTTTCACTTCTCTTAGTTTACTGCAGTGTTGCAGTGTCTCTGAGGAAAACATGGTGGAAAGTTGTTTGCAGAGTTTTAAGTGCTGGGCTGGACTGGGCTAGCGTACTGCCTGTGTAATTGCCTGATTCTGATTGTTTTCACCTGCTAGCTCTGCTAGTTCTCCTTGGTTAACTTCCTACTATTTGTTGTGCTTCCTTTTCCCTTTCTGTTTCCACAGGGGGCAGTGCCGTGCAAACAAGCGCACACCAGCTCACATGCATGTACACATGCTTACACGGTCTAACACTTGCTGACTCCTGCTTGTACGCGCACACAGGAGCAAACACACTTACACAAATTTCAACAACCTTACACATACTTACTCCGGCTTAAACGCACGCACACGCGAGCACACAGTCTTACTCGGATTTACAGGCGCGCACCCACGCACAAACATGTTGCAGGCACTTCAACAAGAAACTTTAGTGTTATTCACGGCATACACCTTCAATTTCTTGGCTTTCGCTAGGATACCTGTTGACACACCTCTTCCAGTGATGAGTAACTGACAGCAAACACATGCCACTCTGCTCCAATGAGCTTACATTCTTTCATACATACCCCCCTCATGATGTCACCTATCTTCTTCTCTGATACTCCCCTTATCCTACTCTTACACTCCACAGACTTTGCTCATTTGCCATGTAAACTTGGGATTCACTATACTTACCCTCATTTGCATAGGATTGCCTACTAACGCTTGGTTACATCTCTTAGACTGAGCTTCCCCCCTTAGCAACCTCTACTCAGTAGCCCTGTTGTCTTCAGCCTGCCATTCACTTGCATGGCAGTCGAATATTTGGAATAAAATCCATATTTGTGGCTTTTATTTTTTTTTTCATGGTTTTTAGCACGCAGCACTTTTGAGCGGCACTGCGCTACACTTAAACTTTGGAGATTGAGGAAAAAAAAATTATTTTTTTTTTAATTTTGCAACGGGAAAAATTGTCAATGGCCGTATATTTGGCCATTGGCATGCTTCCTCAACTGGATGCATCCTTTATTTGGAGCTGTCACGGCTCCGTTTTTCTATTTGCAGAATGTTACTCAGTTGACAATGGAGTACATTTCTGCAAATAACACTACTCTTACTCGGACAGGTTAGGGTTTCCTGGATCGCAAATTTACCTCATTTGCATAGCTTTCGGCAGCAAATGAGGTAATTTGCATAACCTAGCCCTGTCCATGTAAGAGTCGTTTTAGGAGCTCTCTTGCATGCCCCTGCCGGCTGTTCCTGGATTGCTCGGCAGACATGTTGGCTGCATGGAGTCTTACTCTACTCTTAGACTCAGTGCAAGCCTTCATGAATCCGGCCCAGAGTTTCACAGAAAGCAAATACTGAGAGAAACAAATTATGGACTACAGAATGAAGCTCATAACAGCTCACATCCTTAATTTTCTGTGTTGCAACTCTTGAAATGCCACATTCTTTAGAAAAAGAATATACTAGGAAAAACAATATGGAACACAGACTGCAGTTGCAGTAAAACTGATAGTAAGCTACCAGGGGGGGCTAAGTATACAATTATATATTTATTTATTTATTTGACATTTGTTTACCAGGAAAGTCCAACTGGGCCTGAAAGTGCCCATTTTCAGTGAAGGCCCAGGGTAAAAGCTCCACAATCACAATATTTCAAAAATCAAGTACAGATATTTTGAACCACAAAGTATGTTACATTACAAAACAAGTACAAATATTTTAAATCACAAACTAACATGTTGCACTACAAAGTATAAGAGTGAAAAAAATGTAATGATAAAAACATAGACCATGTTTCATAGTAGAGTGAAAAAAAACTTAAACATGAGTTGAAGAGAGTTATGTGAGGAAAAACTCACTAGTCATATTATTTGTTACCTAGATTAGCATGTGATAAAGAGACCCGAGACAATTCCAATAAGAAATTTAAAAGAGATATTAGAGATTACATGATTAGAGACAGTGAGGGGAAACTGAGTGACGTCTTAGTTTGAGAGAGGTGTTCATATTATGGTTATAGAAGGAAGAAGGATGGAGAGAAGGAGATTATAAGAAGAATGCAGGGTACGGTGTCTTTAGGTAGCTTAGGTGAGTAGGGAGGAAAGAGGTAGAGGAAAGGTCTGCAGAGATGAATTAAATAAGTTAAGGCAGTGGTGAAAATAATTAAATAAGGTAAGACAGTGGTGAAAATAAAACTGAGTGGAGTAGGAAGCTGGAGAGAATTGTGAAGTGTGATCTGGTTTGAAGGGGGTGAGTGAAGTATAGTGAGTAAGTTCAGCCAGGACTGGCACAGGAGCAGGTCCATGATTCTGTAAGGTATTCTTTTAGGGACCATTTAATGTTAGGTAGGTTAGAAATAGTTCTGGTAGTGAGAGGTAAGGAGTTAATTTTTTTGCCACGGAGTATAAGTATAGGCTTTGTCCAGGGGATTTTCTTCAGTTTATTTATGGTGAGAAGTTGTTTCTCTTCTCATCTAAGAGTTCTTTTTGGAAAAAAATGTTGATTAAAGGGGTAAGGGCTGGGCAGGCTAATGGTTTGTGTATGATTTTATATAATGTTGTAAGCTGGATGTAGGAGAGGTGGAGTGCGAGTTCCAGCCACCTAAGGGTATGCAGATTGTTATAGTGGTGTGTGTGTGTGTGTGTGTGTGTGTGTGTGTGTGTGTGTGTGTGTGTGTGTGTGTGTGAGAGAGAGAGAGAGAGAGAGAGAGAGAGAGAGAGAGAGAGAGAGAGAGAGAGAGCTTGTTTGTGACCACAGATAAATGAATCAAGAAAGTAACACCTACCATAGTAATATTAGGAGAACTACAACAGAAAAAATAATCATATAAATGAAAAACTGTAATCATATGTATGATAAAAACAAACAAGCAAAAAAAAGTGTTTTACCTATAGGGCTTCGTCAGATCACTGATAAAACTGAGCATCAAAGAAATTAAGTATAAACTAAAAAATATAGGGAAAAAAATCGATAAAAAATGTAAAAGAAACCAGAATTGCAAATGATTATATATATGTTGTAGTAGAACCAATAACAAGCCAAGACCATAAACAAGGTTAAAAAATACCTGAAGAAATGAAGACTGGTGCAAAATATGACATGTCATAACCATTAATAAAATAATTTGTAGTCCAATTTCTTAAGCTGAAGAATGCATTTAATTGATCAAGCAGAGTTAAGGCCAAGACAGCTATAAGCATTATGATAAATTTGTTATTCCAGCTCCTTCTTTTCTAGAAAGACATTATAGTTTCCATCGAGCAGTCTCATACTGATCGTGTCCAGAATTTGAAAAGTGAATCACCTGGGGATTCAGTATCGTGATTTTCTAGAATATTTTCCTTAGTTTGTTTCTGATTTCAGGTGTGTGTTGGGCTATCCTTCTTTTAAACTCAGCAACAGTCCTCCCGATGTGAAAACTCTGACACTTGGAGCACTGGGCTCTGTAAACAATCTTTTCAGTGTTGCAGGTCTGAGCCACTTTGCTATTGTATTTCTTACCTGTGTTGGGGCAGATGAAAAAAGTTCTAGCATTTCATGAATTTATAAAAGGCATAGAAAATGATAACACATTTAAAGGCAACAGGTTTTTCCATAATGTCCTTTTTAAATGTCCCTTCTAAATAATATTTAATGTTCCTGCCTTTTTTGAAAGCAAAAGAAGGACTAGGGACCAGAACCTTGTTCATCCATTTGTTACTAGACATAATGGACCGGTTGTCATGAATTATCTTTTTATTTCATAGGCACCTTTATTAAAAGTTACCATCATAGTTCTTTTTAGCTTTTCTTTCCTTTGGTCAGTGCAGGGCGTTATGAAATCATGCAACTGTCTTTTATTTTGGTTCATATAAGGAAGCATCCTCCCTTGATCCGAGTCCTTAATAGGATCAAAATACATCTGATAGTCCAATGTTTATATCCCCTCTCAAGAAAATCTCAGTGGAGGTCCTGCAGGTTCTTTTGAAAATTAGCTACTTCTCCAGACACAGGAGCAGTCCACATGCCCTGTGACAAATTGTTGCAATGTTTTTGTGACTGAGTGTTGCTTATAAACACTGAGATCCAGAACTAACCTTATGATAACTGGATAACTGTGATGAGTAGTAAATAAAAAAAAAAAAAAAAATCAGTCGATTGTCCAATGTGTACAAAGAACTTCCTCAGAGCCACTACTTACCCTTCACATAAAATAAAAATATCTATCAGTAAATCTAAGGTAACATTAGATGAAGCACAGGAACTCTGAGTTATAGACCGATTCACTCTCTCACTTAGCTAAAGCTGTGTTAGCTAGGCTAGGGTCCTTAGCTGCTGCCACTGTCCACTTTCTGCTCATAAATACTGTCATTACAAAAAAATGTTGCGCAGCACCAAATGCAATAAGTTAGACATGGGGATAATCTCACCTCTGGTGCTTCATCAAATTTTCTACCTGCCTTACAAGTGTGTGTAGTCATTTTTACATCTTGATCAATCTTCCATCCAATTCCCCTTAGCTATGTCCAGCAAGCCTTTAGATCTCTGTGGTAACTCTAATAGAGTAAACCCCATTGAAGCTAGAAGATCCATTCCTTATTAGCCTGGACTAGATCCCAGTACTAGACATAGATAAAATAGACTTCTGAATCCAGGATGTTGTACAGTACTTTTACATTCTACTGCATACAAATTGTCACAGTTTTTCATTATACCAGAACAATGAGATCTTTCGAAAATTCTTTCTTTAGTCCTGCCCATCACCCGGGTACCCCCACAAAATATGATTGCAGGTTTTATTGTATGTGTTAGAAAAAGCTGATATAGTATGCTTGTTCTGCATTTCTTTTCCCTATAAAGTAAGGCATTCTTTAACTTGAAATTTAAATTCTGTATGTCCTACTCCACACATTTTCACATTCTTTTCATACTATATTTTCTCTGGCCTTGCTTAATGTATCATCCTCCAATTGTGTTTTCTTAGAAATATTTATTATTTATCTTCAAATCTGGATAGTCAGGAAAACTTTTGTCAGTACACTGACATGAAGTGAAAGGTATAACCTTCAACCAAGAATACAGGTACAGGTCTTTCTTATTCCCCTACTTTATCTACAAAATAAAACTTATGCCAGTGACTTCCTTCTGCTTTTGATTTTTAGCAATTATTTAACTTTTTAACTTACTAACATGTTAAACATCTGTAAGAAACATGCATCAATATGGATTTTTCTCATTCTGCAATATCATCAGTTACTCTAAGTAGTGCCTGTTAAGACTCCTCTTGCTGACTAGTCCCCTGTTTTAATCTTATGGACGGGAAGCATAAGGCTGTGTTCAGGTTCCCTACCTTCTGTTCTTAGTGAGTTCATTATTATAAGTTTTCCAATTCTGTTTCCCACAGACAGGATACACTACATCAATGACTGGAATTGTTTAATAAAAGTCCATGTTGTGTATAAGGGATTTTCCATACCTGTGTTTTAATGATTTAGTTCACTAACTTAATAACTGCCTTTTTCTCTTAATACACATTTTCTTCTGTACCTCTTTCTCTAGTAACTTTCTTCACTAATTTTTAACCATGTTTTTCTGGTAACACAGGTTCTTTTCTGTTGATTTCTGCAGGGATTTCTTTTATTATCGTAATACACAGGTTTTGCCCTTCTTTCTAACCAAAGACATTGTTGTTTCTTCTTCTAAAGCTTCTGCAACTATTCCTTTTTTATGTCAGTAGTGCATATTTTAATAGTGTATCAAATGGTTTCACACCTATCTCTGTTTACTTATTAGGAGTGTGCATTTTTATTGGTTCATATGCACTTACTTAGATTACAGGCAATGGAGACCATCAAGAATCTCAGCAATCCCACCCAATACCATTAGGAAACTCACAGTGGTCCCTAGTAAGCTGACTTCCTCTACATGTCCTTCCTGAGAAAGTTGTCATCTTCTCTTCAGTCATCTTGATAGGTTTTATAGGTTGCTAAGGAAGTATTCTGCTGGATAGGTAAGGGCAGCCTGTTTTAGACATGTGGGATACAATGGGTTAGGTATCTATCAGGCAATATGATTTTTTTGATATGATAGTGTAGGCTTAGGTCTCCTGAACAGGTGTCTACTTTACTAGAAAGTATGACAGATTGATATTGCTCCTCCCAGTCTCACTAGTAGTACACTTCAATCTGCTTATTCTCAGTAGTCTCTCAGAATGCTGGTGTTATCCACACTTTACCTAACAGTACTTCCTTAATCAGGAGTGTGTATTTTTAGCAAATTGTCAGGCTGCTGCTTTTCCCCATTCTTATTATGACAATATTCAGACCGCAGAGTTTTTGTGTTCCCTCCCTCCCTCCACAATTTCCCTAGTTTCTTGGACTGGGGAAAACCTTGACTTATTACATTACCTGTTAGCCTAGGAACTAAAGCACGAAGATGCAACACTTTGCCAAACAATGTCTAAATTTCTACATTTTTTGTGAAATCCACTTGTTTAGTTCCATGAACATGAATTACATTCACCTTACTCTTGTCATAGATCTTATGCTTGTAGTTGTAATGTTCTTTAATAAGTGTGACCATGTTCCCAGATCTAGTAACCCCATGAATTCATTCTCTTCTACCAGTGCTGTGCATTCAGCTGACATTTAATTACTTATTTATTTAGCAGATTTTTACCGGGAAAGTCTGACTTGGAACAAAGCCAATTTTCAGTGGAGGGCCAAGAAGAAACACTCCAGATGCACGTGTTTGCAATGTGGGAGGAAACCTGAGCACCCAGAGGAAACCCACATGAATGCAGAGAGGACATGCAGACTCAACACAGAAGGCACCCCTTCCAAGAATCAAACCGGAGAATCTCTTGCTGTGAGGAGACAATGCAACTCTACTGCATGACTGTGCCATCCGGGTCTATATTATAAGCCCGAAAAGACTAAACCATGAATGCTCACATGAGCAAAAATGCCGGTAATTGAACTTGCTATTGTGGGGGGTTGCACCCCCCACCCCCCACTAACTATATATTCCAACTTCGAGGTCAGACTACAGTAAGGAAATGGCAAATATCCCACTCCTCACTGTAACATGACCCCACAATCACAGTTTCGATTCCTGGCATTTTCGCTCATGTGGGCGTTCGTGGTTTTGTCTTTTTGTGCATTTGATATAGACCCTGCCGTCCTATGGAGGGGAAACATAAGGCTGTGTTCAGATTCCCTGACATAGTAGTCACACTGGGACAATAGGCTGACTTTGTAGTTCTAGAAAGAATGTTAGTATATTCCTTCATTACAGTTTAATTACTATGCCACTTAAAACTTATATTTCTGAAAAACACAACATTTATATGCTTATTTACTTATTGGCCTGTTTGTTTGTTTGTTTGTTTGTTTAGCAGGGTATACATTGATCACATTGATCATTTACAGGTGTAGCTGAGTAAAGACAGTCACAGATAAGAAGAAGAAATTATACACTAAATAATCACAGATATAATAATTACATACAATATTGTTGTAAAGCTTCTGAAACAAACCATGTATAATATAAAAAAGATAAGAGGCATAAACAACATGTTCTGTGCAGACTGCCTCAAACTCCTACCCATGTACTCAGTCTCCTACAGACTGCTGACAGGTATTGCAATCCGGGTCTACAAAGCATTTTCTGTTTCCTCTCTGATGGACTTGTTTCATATCTGCAAAAAATAGCATCATAATTACCCAATCTATTGATCTAAACATCATCTAAAACATAAATAAGACATATTGGAGGGACAGGTATGTGTTGCAGAGACTACCTTTTCTCTGGAACAGACTTCCCTTCCATGTGATGCAGAGGTCTTCCTTAACACAATTCAAGTATAAGTTGACAAGTGAATTGGGAATCAGATCTATACCCCTGGTCTAGCATCTATTTCTGTATTAGACAGAGGCATCTTGCAAATGTTTAACCACCCATAACCAAGCCTACATATAGCCCTTAAAATAACTGTGGGGTCCCAGAACTTGCCAGATACATTTGGGAAGCATGGCTAGACTTAGGAAGCTCCCAATGGTCATTGGTATATAATTATCTGGGTCCATTGATTGTTCAGTTTTTTTTGCGGGGTATGACTGTTGTTCTCCTCTATTTGTTCTAACACAAAGCCTGTGTAAAGGCTGATATTGAATAGCCTTTGTAGGGGGTTTCACAGATCCTGCTTGTGTTACAAATGTATTAGAACTGTATGTCATGTGTATAGCAAACTGATTGTACAGATGAGTGTGTTGAAAAGGGTATTTACAGAGTGCTGTTTGAAATGTAGCCACAGTGCGCTCTACTAGAAGAGAACAGAAATGTACATGCACAATATTGTAACTGTTTAAATGTATATATTTTAATAGTGGAAACTGGAATACAGGAGGTTAATTTCAGAAAAATAACTGAAATTAAATTACTTTATGGCTAGGCCATAAAAGACAGTATCTTTCAGTTTTCAATACAGCAAGAGACCCACTGTCTGTACTAGGAAACTTTACGTATTGTCTTTAGGGTGAAGTAATTACTAGTCTTGAAAGCATGAAATAATGCAATTGTTTTATAACTTCCAAAAACTGCCAGAGATCTGTGGAGAAGCCCTTGTCTGTTTATTTTTACATGTAGATGCTAAATACTGCCAGCTTCATCAATGGTTGTTTGGCCTGGGAACTAGGAGTCAGATGACAAGAAACGATGTCATTCTGCAAGTATCCCACCAGTAGTATTTTAGATATTAATAGTGAGACAGGGCATTCTGCATTTTGTTTTGGAACTGACAACAACTAGAAGATCCAATCACCACATCTGCCTTGCTCTATTAGTAAGTTCCTATGTTATAGTAATTCTCTTAGATTCAGTCAGGAATATGGTAAAACTTAATTGAGATATTTTTATTTATTTATTTGAGGCTGTCATGCAATGCTGTCTTAAATATTTCCTGGGGTGTTGAACTCTGATGTCACTGAAAATATAAATTTAATATTGTATTGTTCTTTTATTATTTATTATTAAATATATTTAAAGCTTTCATTGTGGCTATTATGTGTAAAGATATTTAAGTTTTGAGAGTACTTGCATATTTATTTGGTGACACTGTGTAGCCCACAACTAATAACCTTGCTCTTGGTCAAACTACCATTTGTGTTAATATTAATATTACACAGTAAAATTGGACACCCATTGTTAAGGGTCTTAAAGTAGCTGACAAGGAATGACTGGTGGCAGTACTAACTACCTTTTGGTCTGGGCAGAAGGAGGTATAGCTAATACACCTGTGGCAGCCTTTCCTAGGGGTGCATGTGTGTGTGTGTCTGTGTCTGTGTTTGATTTAATCAATCCTCAAAGAGTATGTGTGTCAGCTAAGAAGCAAAGGTTTTACAGAGGGGATGCTAGAGGTCTTAGCTTGGTCACTCAGCTGAGATCTCAACTCTATAGCTGTGCAAGTGGGGAGTCTTATTGGGAACTTGGAAAAAGGTCAAGGAACCAGCCTCAGACTGACTGTGGTCTCTGTGTGCTCTTAACGGAAATTGCGCTTGATGCAGAGAGCTGCATCTGGAAATAATGTGTGTGTGCTTGTTATCCTCTCAGTATACATATGTTCATAGGTTCATAGGTAGATACTAGGTAATCTGCCCTAAGGCACTTATAAGCCTAGCCAGAGTGTATTTGGCTTCCACCTCCCTTTTAGATTAGCCTACTGTGCCTCTGTAAAGTAGGTCACAGAAGGTACCCGTTTAAGATTAGTTTACTGTGCCTCTGTCTAGCAGGGACACAGAAGAGATCCCAGGGGTGAATTTGTGATTTCCCATCCACGCGTCAAGATTTCGCTTGAAGAGGGTGAGCGAGGGGCTATGTCTAACATGAACTGGGATTCTATTCCAGAGTGAGGGGAGCCTCTGGGAAATGAATCTGTCCCTCCAGCATGTCCTATGTATTTTTGTGCTGAGGTTTAGGTCCCTGGAGCTTGTGGCTCTAAGGGACTTGGATTTTTTGAGGTGGAGTATGTCCATTAATTCTGGGTTTGACATGGCTTTGTACATCAGGCATAGATCGCCTCTGAGTAGGCGGTAAGCAACTGAGAAGAGCTGGAGTTTCTTTAGTCGAGCTGCATAGGACATCTGTTTGTAGCCCATGATCCTCTTGGTGAGGTACTTTTGGGGTCTCTCCAGTTGCTGCAGGTGTTGGGTAAGGTACATCACAAAAGGGCATTGTATTCAATTATGGGCCTGATGAGTGATGAGTAGAGGGGCACAATGACCTCTCTTGATCTAGATGCGAACCCTTTCGTGATAAGGTGGGCTATATAGGTCTTTCTAACCACTTTGGCAACGTGATTATCAAAGGAGAGATTATTATCTACATTGGTCCCCAAATCTCTAATTACTTCTTCCATATTTAATGGATTACCACCTATGTGGTAATTTGTGGGCACCTTGTTTTTCCCAAAGGGGATGATTAAGGACTTGTTAGCATTTAGCTTGAGGCCGTGGCTCTGGCACCAAGCATCCGTCTCTGTGAGACCCTTTTGGAGGATGCTTGTGTCAGCTGGAGATTTGATTATGAAGTCATATGCGAACTTTGCCAGCCATAATCCCCCCATGTTACCTGAACCTCAGAGAAGTATATACCGAACAAGAGAGGTCCCAGAACTGAGCCCTGTGGGATGCCACTTGTAACTGGTTTGGATTCGGACATGGCACCTGTGATTCTGACCAAGTGGGTTCTATCTCTGAGCCAGTTTACAACTCATCTTGTGATATAGGGGTTGATATTTAAGCTGGTAAGCTTATTTATGATGCCCGAGTGGGGTATTTTGTCAAAGGCTTTTGCGAGGTCCAGGTAGGCTGTGTGGACTACCTTGCCCTCATCTATGGCTTTGGTAACTGTTTCAAAGAAATCAACTAGGTTTAAGAGGCAAGATCTGGCCTTAACAAAGCCAAATTGGGTAGGGTCCAGTGTCTGGAGGCTCCCAATGTCTTTGTTTATGAGTTCCATGATAATACGCTCCATAGCTTTACAGACCAGACTAGTCAGGCTTATGGGGCGATAGTTTCCAGGGTCCGTTGTGGCACCACCTTTGTGGAGTGGGACCACTGTAGAAGTACACCATTCTTTGGGTACATATCCTGTAGTAAGTCTAAGATTGAACAGTGACTTACTGTGAGGGGTCAGTTCTTCTTGGAGCTCGTGTAAGACACAGCCTGGGACACCGTCTGGTCCCATAGATGCTGTGTTTTTTGCTTTGGAGAGGGCAGCTTTCACCTGTGCATCTGTGCTGTCAGCGAGGTTACATTCAGTTGGGATAGGCATTTGCTCTTTGGGGGGGGGGGGGGAGAAGTTTGCACTGAATCTGTCTGCCAGGATGTTGGCTATGTCTGTAGGTTCGGTATATTTTGTACCGTTATGCAACAATTCAGAGCATATCTGGGAGTTTCCGCCCATGTTCCTGACATAACTAAAGAAGGCCTTGTGATTATCTTTAGTGTCTAGGGCAATTTTTCTTTTGAAACTGGCCTTTGATGATTTTATGAGGGATCGAAGTTTCTTGCTAATACTGATCAGAGATGCCTTCCCTTTTTGGGGTTTTGCTCTGTCATGTAGTAGTTTCCTCCTTCCGTTGTATAGCTTATTTATCGCTGGGGTCCACCAGACCGGTCTCCTGTTTTTGGAGGAGTGAGTCTTGGTTTTATTTGGGATAGCACAATCCATGCATTCCTGCAGGTGCTCATAGAATGCATTTGTAAAGGATTCTGTGGATTGGGCTGTATTATCCTCTGGCCCAGGGGCTTTGAAAGATTCCACCTCAGTCTTGAGAAGTGCAAAGTTGGCTTTTGAGAAATTCTTTACAGTGATTTCCTTGGCTGGGGGTGGTGACGGGATATGGATGTCCAGGGAAATTTGTTTATGGTCTGATCTTACCATGAGGGGTTTACCTCTGGTGTGGAACATAGAGTCCCCATGTTGGTGATGACCAGGTCCAATATGTTGTTCCCTCTTGTGGGAGTAGTGACCAGTTGTTCCATTGTGTTAGAGTTTATAAATTCATGGAACCATTGGGCGAGGGTGTTTGGGCTTGAGTAGTTTTCCCAGTCAATGTTTGGGTAGTTGAAGTCACCCAATAACATAATGTTTGGAGAGACCTTCATATTCTCCAATGTTCTCAGGAATGCCAAGTGGGGTTCCTGTAATAGGGAGGGTGTTCTGTAGCAGGTTACAAACTGAAAGGCAGTTTTGCCTGCTGTTAGTTGCACATGGATGGTTTCCGATGCTTCGTGCAGTGCCACTAACCTGGAGATGTACGTATCTTTGACGAATATAGATACTCCCCCTCCTTTTGTGCTTCGGTTCGAGTTTTGGGGCCAAAATGCATGGTATGAGTTATAACGTGGTAGTGCTGGGGTTATAACTCATCAGCCACGGGTGCCAGTGGTGAGGATTGAGGCTCCTTGATTACTGGTCTGGTGGTGGGGTGTCACTTATTGGTTTACAGTGGTGGGATCACCACATCACATATTGAGATTCAGTGGTGTGGATATTGAAGTCCTGTAGGCTGTATACAGTGGTCACTAAAGGTGTTTGTACTTTCAAGCAGCCACATGGTAGGCGTTCAGAGTTTCATATCACAATAGCTTTATTTATGTTTTTGTTAGCTTACTCAGGGAGAGCAGGCAAGGATGCCAGCAAAGGATTATGGCAAGCTGACAAAGAACCATTTGGCTGAGATGTGCCCAGCCAAAGAAATGGGGCATGCCAACTGACTAAAGCAGAAATGATTGCAGCCTTAACTACAGCTGCATCACAGACCAGCAACCAGGAGGACAACCAGACTGGCCTGGGGGATGTATAACTTTCAGAAAATGTACAGTTCAGCTTTGCCTCACGGAAATTAAAAATCCATCTGGAGTTAAAGAGACTTGAACTGGAGGCCAAACATTTGGAACTAGAATCAGCAGAGAGATTGTAGGAGAAGAAACAAATGGAATTAGAAGCAGCAGAGAGACTGAGATGTCTGGAAGCTGAAGAAAATGAGAGTTAGAGGCAACATGAAAAGGAGATGCTGACCCTTTGCCAGGATCATGAAGGTAATGGGGAATGAAATTAGCAAAACCCAGAAGCAATAAAGGTCAGTAAGTTTCTTCTACAATTTAAAGCGGGTGATCATTTTGATAGATTTATTCATATGCTTGAAAAGGTCTGTAAACAGTATAATGTTGACCAAGGGCTCTGGGTATGGTTACTGAACCCCTTGATCCATGGTAAAGGTGTACCTGCTGTTTCTAAGTTGTCTATCACTGATTGCTTAAATTATAATATTGTTAAAATTGTTTATTAGACTGTTTTAAGTTAACACCTGAAGCTTATGGAAAAAAAGTTTTGTGAGCATAGACACAAGGCAGATGAAAGTGTGTGTGAATATATTGCTTAAATAAGCACTTATTTTCATAGGTGGGTGAGTGGGTGTCAGGTCTCCACTTTTGAAGTGCTGGCAGACCTTTTGATGAGGGAACAAGCCCTTAGCCCTTTCCCTGAGGACATGAGAATCTGGTTGGCAGATAGGGAATGCAATACCACAGATGAATTGTGGAAAAAAGGAGGCCTATACCTAGCAAGCAGGGCATCGCTGCATAGGAAAAGGATACGCAGTGCTGCACATGGGTATAAGGGAACTCATAGTGGGCAGCCTAAACTGCCCCAACAGAGTGCATCAGTAATAGGGGAATCCACTAGTAGAGGTACACAACCAGGATCAAGGTTAAATATTTTAGCATATAGATGCCCACAGAGGCAAGGTGGGGAACAAAAGGTGGGGGAGTCATTAAGTGGAAATGACAGAATGCCAGCTGTAAGTTGTCTAGAGACAACAAAAGTACCAAACAACCACAAGAGGTTATGTTCTATATTAGTATCTGTATTAGTAGATGGGAAAGAGCCTAATGCTAAAAGAGACACAGCCAATGACCTAACCATTGTGAAACCTACAAGAGCACTACTTGCTTGGGCAGTCTACTCCAGTCAGAGCTTTAGGATGGACCCCATTCCAAATACCTTTGGCTAGGGTTCACCTTGACTGGTAGGTTAGAAAGGTTAACAAGCAAGTAGGTATGTTTAAGGATATCCCTGCAGATGCCCTGATAGGGAATGATTTTGATAATGCAGTACTTTGTGTGCAGGCAGTTACATGCAGTCAGGCTTGGAGACAAGCATGTGGATCTGTTAGCCTCGGGGGGAACCAGACAGACCACACACTGAACCCAAGACTGGTGAGGTGGTTACTTAAAGGAAGGAGCTGCCCTGTAGCAATGAGACTGAAGGAAAACCACAGCTGTTGGTGGGTACTAATGTTCCCTTGCACAGAGTGACTGCAAGGGTAGGGGTGAGTATTAATACCCAGGTTGGCAGTGAGGCACCACTGTCAGAGGATACCAGAGTTCCTGTGGAAGGGGACCTGGAAGGGTTACAAAGAGATAGTTGAGACAGGCCCAGCTCTCAGACCCTACATTACAAGGCTTGAGGGAGGTATCCAGGGAGGTGTCTGATTCTCAAGGAAAAGGGGAATCTGTATATTGGGACAAAGGGTTACTGTATAGAGAATTCATCCCTGAGGGAAGGCTAGATGGTGAAAGAATATAACAGTTGGTAGTGCCCATACCCTCCTATGTGGCACTTTTAGCCATAGCCCATGACATTCCCTTTGCAGGTCATATGGGTATAAAGCATACAAGGAGACATATTCTTAGGAATTTTTATTGGCCTGGGATTTCCAGGGATGTAACATGGTACTGCAGAACCTGTGAGCAATGTCAAAAGTAGGCAAGGCAGGAGACAATGTCAAAGCTCCTTTCATGCCTTTGCCTGTGATTGAGGAGCCATTTCAGAGGGTAGATGTTAAGGCTGCCCACCTAGCTAGATAGAATTTTGTAAATACTTCTATATCATTGTAAATATTAATGTAATCTACAGGCTTGTTCTACAAATGTAGAGAGAACTATATGTTATGACTAAACTATACGTTGTAGTGAGATTCAAAAATGTAACTGGGCAGTCTACTCCAGTCAGAAATTTAGGAGGGACCCCATTCGAAATGCCTTTGGCTAGTGTTCACCTTGACTGGGAGGGTGGAAAAGGAAAGCAGCAAGTAAGTGTGCCTGAGGATATCCCAGCAGATGTCCTGATAGGGAATGATTTTGATAATGCAGTACCATGTGCTCATGCAGTTACTTGCAGTCAGTATTGGAAACAAGCACGTCGGTCTGGTAGCCTGGGGGAGAGCCAGACAGAACGCAACTTTGCAGCCAGAACTGGTGAGGTGGTTACTTCAAGGAAGGAGCTACCATGTAGCAGTGAGACTGAATGTGAACCACAGCTACTTGTGGGTACTGATGTTAAATTGGACAGAGTGATTGCAAGGGCAGAGGTGAGTAGTAGGACCCAGGCTGACAGTGAGGCACCACTGTCAGTAGATCCCAGACTTCCTGTGGAAGGGGAGCTGGGAAGGGTTACAAAGAGAGAGTCGGGACAGGCTCAGCTCTCAGACCCTACATTACAAGGCCTAAGGTAAGTAGCTAGTGAGGCACCTGATTCTCAAGAGAAGGGGGAATCTGTATACTGGGACAAAGGGTTACTGTATAGATAGTGGACCCCTGAGGGAGGGTTAGAAAGTAAGAGGATACAGCAGTTGGTAGTGGCTAAAGCCTGCCATCTGAAGCTTCTTGTCATAGCCCATGATATTCCCTTTGCATGTCATATGGGCATAAAACATACAAAGAGAAGTATTATGCATAACATCTATTGGCATGGAATTTCCAGAGATGTAACAGAGTACTGCAGGACCTGTGAACAGTGTCAAAAGGTAGGCAAGGCAGGAGACAAAGTGAGAGCTCCTTTGATGCCTTTGCCTGTGATTGAGGAGCTACTTCAGAGGGTAGCTATGGATATTGTGTAGCCTCTGAGTACCCCAGATTCCACAGGGAAAAAGTATTTCCTAGTGGTAGTAGATTATGCTACAAGATACCCTGAGGCAGATCTGGACTGTATGGCTATGCCAGTGGGGAGTGTTATTGGGGATCTGGAGAGAAAGGGATAAACCAGCCCCAGACTGACTATGATCCTTGTGTGCTCTTAAGGGAAATTGTACTTTACTGTGTGTGTACTTGTTATCCTCCCAATGTGCATGCCCATCACTGGTGTTAGTGGTGAGGATTGAGGCCCCTTGATTACTGGACCAGTGCACAGGCATCACAGTAGCTATGGATATTGTGTGCTTCTCAGTATCCCAAGTTCCACAGGGAAGAATTGTATCCTAGTGGTAGTAGATTATGCTACCAGATACCCTGAGGTGGTGGCTCTGTCCTCAATTGAGGCATTAAAGGTGTCAGATGCTTTGTTAAAGATTTTCAGCAGGGTAGGTTTCCCAAAAGAAATACTGACTGATAGAGGTGCCAATTTCATGTGACAACTGCTGGCTTGTCTGTGGAAGCACTGTGAGTTGAAGCACCTAAAGACCACCCCTACCTTCCCCAGACTAATGTTCTGGTGGAGTGCTTAAACTCCATACTAAAGACCGCGCTACCGGCATTTGCAGACCAGTTTAAGAGGGAGTGGGACAAATATTTGCTCCATCTGTTGTTTGCTTACAGAGAGGTGCCCCAGAAATCCACAGGTTTTCCACCCTTTGAGTTGCTGTATAGCAATAGGGATGAAGGGTGCTCTAGATTTGAGTCGCAATGAGAGGGTGGGGGAGGGACAGTGTGACTGCCACAAGGAGTCTGTTGTGGCATATGTCCTAAACCTCAGGGCAAGGCTCAGAGAATTCATGGGCATGGCACAGTAGAAAATGGCAGAAGCCCAACAGCAGAAAAGGTCTGGTATGACAGGAATGCTTACCTAGAAGTATGCTGTGGGGCAGCAGGTTATCATTCTCATTCCTGTCAGACACACCAAGCTGCAGACACCTTGGGAGGGACCCTTCAAAGTGGTAAGGAAGGTCAATGATGTTAACTACATGGTAGAACTGGTAGGCAGGAGGCAGGGGCACAAACTGTACCATGTTAACATGATGAAACCTCACGATAATAGAGTGGCCCTTGTGCTATTTGCAGTAGATGGCAGGTGGAGTCTGATAGGGATCTATGGCTACAGGGGGTCAGCCAGAAAAATCTCAAATTACTATGGTGGACCCTAGGGTTGCAGGCATATGATAGGATAGTGCAACACTGTAATTGGATCAGCAATGCAAAGGCAGCTAGAATCTCCAGACAGGAAATGGGGAAATGTATTCCCAGATAGTCTCATTCCTCTCAAGCAACATTTCTTAAGGGTCACTTAGCTTGAGTCTACAAGGTGCATGGAGGGGTGTGACAAAAGAAGATATTGCCAGCCCAGCTAGCTGGAATTTTGTAAATAATTATATGTCATTGGTGAATATCACATGATTTATACAAGATGCTTGTGTTACAAATGTATTAGAACTGTATGTCATGTGTATATCAAACTGCTTGTACAGAAGCATGTGTTGAAAAGGGTATGTGCAGAGTGCTGTTTGAAATCTAGCCACAGTGTACTCTACTGGAAGAGAACAGAAATGTGCATGCACTATTGTAACTGTTTAAATGTATATATTTTAACAGTGGAAACTGGAATACAGGAGATTAACTTCAGAAAAATAAATTAAATTAATTTATTCAAGTTTTCAATTCAGTAACAGATACAATAGGTCCATAGGTTGGTACTAGGCTATCAGCCCTAGGATCTATACAAGCCTAGCCATAACAATTCCCTGGCTATTTCTTCCCACACTATTTACTTCCCTGGACCCCTGTCTAGCAGGGCAACTGACGTGATCCCCGGGGTGAATTTCCTTTCTCCCATCCAATCGTCAAGGTTCCTTTTGAAGAGGGCCAAAGAGGCACTCTGCTTGACATGTATGGGCAGTCTATTCCAGAGTCTGGGGAGTCTCTGGGTCAGGAACCTATCCCTCCAGCATGTTTTGTTTATTGTGATGACAAGGTTTAGATCCCTGGAGTGTGTGGCTCTGGGAGACTGGGATTTCTTTAAGCGTAGCATGTCCAGCAGCTCTGGGTTTGACATGGCCTTGTATGTTAAGCAGAGCTGTCTGTATTAGGAAACTTTCTGTATTGTCTTTAGGGTGATGTAATTACTAGTCTTGAAAGCATGAAGGAATGCAATTGTTTTATGACTTCCAGCATCTGGCAGAGATTTGAAGAGAAGCCCTTTGTTTGTATATTTTACAGGTAGATGGTAAATACTAGAACAACACATGGTAATCACCAAAGAACGCCAAACTTTAATGAAGCTTTCGGGCTCTCAACCCTTCATCAGCATACATAATTGCCATATTAATTACATTTATATAGAGGTCGTATTAAAATCACATGATCAAACCAGCCATTAAAAATCATCATCTCATAAGGCAATAATATATAAATCATCAAATTACATGCAATGCCTACATATAATTCATAATAATTTCTTAATAAAATTCATACTTAAAATAAAATATATATATGCCTACATGTGTTTGTAAAAATATGTATATATATATATATATATATATATATATATATATATATAAATAACAATATTAAAGATTATATTATAAATTATCTAACTGTCGCTTAACCAATACTGGTTTTATACTAATGGCACTGTTGAGGCCAGGGGTGATGTCTGCTTGCAATCTAATCTTTCTGTTCCGTGTCCCAAAATTCCACAGATTTATGGAATACCGAAAATTTATAAATCATTACAAGACCCCCCCCCCACTGAGACCTATTGTCTCAGGAAAAGGGTGGGTGACTGAACCTATCTCAAAATATTTACAAAAAGAACTGACTAAGATCTTACCCCAGTGCAGCAGTATTATAAAAGATACAACACATTTTTTACAGAAACTGAACATATGGTATAGAAATGTTGTTAATGATTATATTTTTGTGACGCTTGATGTGGAATCATTATTTACAGTTATACCCATTGATTATGGTGTGGAAGCACTAAGAAGGTTGTTATTAATGAACTCCACTATGCAACCAGGTGAGATAGAAAATATATGTCTGCTCCTAGATTTGGTGTTAACTAAAAATTTATTTATTTTTGATAATACCCCATACAAGCAATTAACAGGTGTCGCTATGGGGACTTCTGTGGCAAACACATTTGCAAACCTAGTTTTATATTACTGGGAGAAAAATTATGTCTTAAATGATAGCAATGTACTTAACAAACATGTGAAATGCTATACTAGATTTGTAGATGATTGTTTTTTTTTTTTTATTTGGGATGGAACGGAAGATGAACTTCTATTATATGTGTCTTATTTAAATAATACGACGGATTTTTTTAAATTTAAAATGAACTATTCATCACATAGTATGGTGTTCTTATATGTTAAATTGTATAAAAAAGATAACAAAGTGGAAACAATGATCCATAAGAAAGATGTCCATGCAATGAGATACCTGAAAAGAACTAGTATGCATCCACCGCATATATTTAGTGGGATAGTCAAATCACAAATGATTAGGGTAAGTAGATTAACAACAGAGAACAGGCTATGTGCAACTGAAGTTGCAAGGATGAAGGATGAATTTATGAAGAGTGGCTATGCTGAAGCTCTCATTAATAAAATTAGTGAAGAGGTGACTTATGGCAGGGCCAATGATTATAAACCTATATTTATTGGTGTATCTTCTGAAACAGAACAAGAACTGATGACATGAAGAACAGTGAGAGAGAACAAGATTAGATATGTAACCACATATAGTGGATATATATATCAAGTTTGTAAAATAATTGAAAAGAATTGGCCAATACTTATGGCTATGCCAGAGATTGAAAAGTTGGTTGGACTGAAACCTAGTTTTGCATATAGAAATCATCAAGCATTAAAAAGCATGTTATGTTATAAGGATTTTAAGAAAGAACAGAAGTTAATGAAAGGCAGGCTAGGCACTTACAAATGTCATAACTGTACTTGTTGTATAGATGTTTTGGAAGCAAATCAACATTTTAAACACCCTGTTACTAATAACAGATTTGAATTTCATTGTATGGCCACTTGCAATACAATTAAATTAGTATATCTTGCTACCTGCACACAGTGTTATGCGTTTTATGTAGGGAAAACAACAAGAAGGCTCAAAGATCGCATTATAGAACATAAATCAGAAATAAATAGGAAGGTGCAAACTAATGCTTATTTAAACATATAATGGAATTTGAAACACACAAGTTTAAATTTAGATGTATAGATACTGTCGAAGTGGGGACAAGAGGGAGTGATATAAATAATTCTTTAGAGCTCAAAGAGCTCGAGTGGATAATTAGATTGTAAGCGGACATCAACCCTGGCCTCAACAGTGCCATTAGTATAAAACCAGTATTGGTTAAGCGACAGTTGGATAATTTATAATATAATCTTTAATATTGTTATATATATGTATATATATATATATATATATATATATATATATATATATATATATATATACATATTTTTACAAACACATGTAGGCATATATATATATATTTTATTTTAAGTATGAATTTTATTAAGAAATTATTATGAATTATATGTAGGCATTGCATGTAATTTGATGATTTATATATTATTGCCTTATGAGATGATGATTTTTAATGGCTGGTTTGATCATGTGATTTTAATACGACCTCTATAAATGTAATTAATATGGCAATTATGTATGCTGATGAAGGGTTGAGAGCCCGAAAGCTTCATTAAAGTTTGGCGTTCTTTGGTGATTACCGTGTGTTCTTCTATTTTATGAACTGTTCTGACAACGTTTTTCGTTAGATGCTAAATACTGCCAGCTTCATCAGTGGTTGTTTGGCCTGGGAACTAGGAGTCAGATGACAAGATATGATGTCATTCTGCAAGCTATCCCAACAGTAATATTTTAGATATTAATTTGAGAAGTCTCTTAGTGAGACAGGGCATTCTGCATTTTGTCTTGGACCTGACAACAACTCGATCCATTCACCACATTTGCCTTGCTCTATTAGCAAGTTCTTAGGTTATATTAATTCTCTTAGATTCAGTCATAAATAATTTAGCTATTTTTCTTTATTTATTTGAGACTGTCCTGCAATGTTGTTTTATATATTTCCCATGGTTTTGATCTGTGATGTCACTGTGAATATATATTTAGTATTGTATTGTTCTTTTATTATTTATTATTAAACATATTTAAACCTTTTATTGTGGCTGATCTGTGTAGAGATATTTAAGTTTTGAGAGTACTTGCATATTTATTTGGTGAGACTGTGTGCCCCACTCCAAATAGCTTTGCAATTGGTCAAACTAACATTTGTGTTAATATTAATATTACACAGTAAGATTGGACACCCTTTATTAAGAGCCTTTAAGTAGCTGATAAGGAGTCACTGTTGGCAGTACTAACTACCTTATGGTCTGGGCAGAAGGGGGCATAGCTAGTAAACCTGTGCCAGCCTTTCCCAGGTGTAAATGTGTATCTAAATCAAACCTCAAAGAGTGTGTTTGTCAGCTACTTGGACAGGGTCATGAAGCACTGGTTGGACAGAGGGGGTGCTGGAGGTCTTGGCTCGGTCACTCAGTTGAGACTGAACTCTATAGCTGTGCCAGTGTGGAGTTTTATTTGGGATCTGGAGAAAGTAGAGGACCATCCCCGGACTGACTGTGGTATCTGTGTGCTCTTAAGGGAAATTGCAGTTGATGCAGAAAACTGCATCTGGAAATACTGTGTGTGTACTTGAAATCCTTCCAGTGTATGCCCCCCACTGTTGCCAGTGGTGAGGACTGAGGATCCTTGATTACTGGTCCAGTGGAGGGTTGTCACAACAGTAACATGTCTGCAGTCCTAAATTAAATGTAACAAGTATAACAAGTAAAGCTGCTACAACAAAATTGCCAAGTTTGCTACTAATTCATACCCCTTTATCCATACAAAACGCACATGCACACACACACGATTCTTCGCTTTGGCTCTCAGATTTTTTTGTCTTTTGTTTCTTTTTGGTTTATTATTCCAGTTCTTAAACTCCTTTTACTAGTGTCATATTGTCACCTTGGTGCTAAATGACTTTAGTGAAGGGATTTTTGTTACACCTTGTTGTTGTCTGGAGAGATAGTAGGACTTATTAGTCCTGCACTTCAGTTTATTTGGACTTTATTTTATTAGTATTTCTTACTGTAGTTTGGTTTGTACTATTGATTTTTAGGCAGCTTAGGGTCTGGTCCCATAGTCCATATGACTTATTTTGGACTGAACTCCTTGTTTTGGTTTTGTATGGTTACCATTGACTACTGCTTCTGCACTGTCCCTTATTATTATTGTATTTTGTTGTACTTTTCCAGACTGGATGTTTTGGCTGTTACTGTTGGACTGTTAGTTATAAGGGTTTGTCATTATTTGTACACCTGTCTGGGCCTGGATTCTGGACACAAGACATTTTCTTGTTAATTTTATTTTTATTTTTTATTTTTAGTAGTTTTCTCCATTTGGATTAGTTATGTTATGTTTTACTAGCTGGTTTACCTGACTTGCACTGTACTGATCTAAGACATGGGTTGACTTACTTTTGTTAACATAGGCACATGTTCATTTTATATCACTAACCTACAGAATGCATCTCAGTGTTTCTGAGATTCATGACTGGACTCGGCTTTTGTCCTCTGACTGTGACCCATCCCTTTGGGGCTGTTGGATAGCTTCTGTTTTTATCAGGTTTGCATGTGCTGGTAGGCTAACTTATCATGAGTTACTCTCTGTTTTGACTCATTACTATGCATATCATGATTTATAATCCTTTGTGTTCATTAAGCATATTTAGTTTTCCACAGGTAAAGCAGAAAAGTAAATCTGATGAAATCCACTTGATGGATGAAAGCACTTATAAATAAAAGCTAAATTATTCTGATGACCAAGTTTGGTCAAGTTTTTATTCAGTACTTATATAAAAGAGGAATTAGCATCTGAAGTTTTAGACTATTTACTACTGTTGTTTTAATCCTAAATGTTGATGTTTTTATTTTTCATTTTTCTCAAGCAAGGAAGCGAAGGCAGTGTACTATTTTCATGCTGGGGCCAGCAATCTCATCACATCCTTGCGGTGGTTTATGTACTTATCCATCATGTGACCTACTCTTGGTGTACACAGGTTTCTTGAATGTGACACAGATGTGCCAGAACCATTGGTGATCTTTGTTTGATTTTTCTTAATGTTAACTCATGGACCTGTCCACTGCTTCCCTCTTACTGTACTTTGCCATCTTACTGTACTCTCTGCTTCGCTCTTACTGTGCTATGGGATCTAATCTCCATTTCCCCTGGCTGCAGTAAAGGACCTGCCTCATTCTTCTGTAATAAGGTACTCGTCTGCTGCTTACCTTTTTCTGTACTAAGGGAGCTGCTGTGTACCCTTCTGTTGCTGTATTACAGAGGTTCTACCTAATGCGGGACTCCGTCTAGAATAAAACAGCACAGCACTGATTATATAGAAATCAAACTGAAAATACTGTAGCTAGTATCTATTTTAAATATTATTAGGACTGTTGCCTAATCAGTTTCCCCACATTCCGCCTGCATTCTCTGCTATCACAAACTATATGTCACCTCCTCAGGCCTGTCACACAGTGAAGTGTTGTCAGCTGTTGCTGTCAGCCCAAATCAGCAGCAGTGACATTCAGTCATCCTCCCCCAAGGCAGTGATCTTCTAGTCCCTCCATATACACTGACTCCACAAAACTCTTCTTAAAATGTTTTCACCTGAAATTATGACAGAAGCTTTTTATAATTGGCTATCCCAGGAATAAAATATATGAATAATCAATCTTCCCATGTATTCTGTGTTCTGTTAATTGCAATCACACTTTTAATCACAGAGTATCTCCAAAGTATGTTTAGCGTGTGTTTGTGTTTTCACTTCATTAAATCAGTTTTATATTAAATGGATAATGAGAGTGGGTCTTTTGTTGTAGAAACAGAAAGGAGCCTTCTTATTAATTTGAAATGGATTTGTGATGTAGAAAAAAACTATTAAAATATAAGAAAATGCAAGCTTACGCAAACACATCTTTGTTAAATGGTTGCATTGTATATAAGCATGGAAATATGTTTTAAAACAAATATCATATACCTTTAGTGTCATCATGTTGTACTGCTGAATGTCATACTGTTTTCTATGCATATCCAGTGCAAACAACACAAGATTCTGTAGTTTGTGGAACTTATCTCCATTGGCCTATGTTAAAAGGAAGCTTGTTGTCCAGTCGGACTATCCTGGTTAACAAAGGAAATTCTTCAATAGACATAAATAAATTAACAAAATAAGCACAAACATACATTCCTGAATTAATAAATAAATGCATACATACATACATACACACACACATAAATAAATACATAATAAAATCAATACATGCATACATGTATAGATATTAAAGGAATACTTTAAAGAAAACAAAGTTTAATTCTATGCATGCAACTGGCAAACCAATTCCAAAATAATGCTGGCTTGAAATTATGTCTGCACAGGGCCTAGTTTTT
Source organism: Protopterus annectens (assembly GCF_019279795.1). NCBI lineage: Eukaryota > Metazoa > Chordata > Ceratodontiformes > Protopteridae > Protopterus > Protopterus annectens. Next base: position 1,566,167,411 of record NC_056746.1, read on the forward strand.
GCAAGTTTCATTCATGCTAATATAGGTAAAAGTCACCAGAAATTCTATGTTAAAGTGTCTGGTAGAAATAGTCTACCTTTATGAATTAAATAAAATAAGGCAGGAAAAATCTACCAACATACACTGGTACTTTTAGGCTCTAAAGAGTGAATCTAAATTCCTGCAACAGCTCACAGAAAATGATGACTCCACAAGCAGTAATGCAATCTAAATTAAAACAGCAGCAAGTTAGTAAAGCTTAAATGTACTGTATCAAATGAACAGCTGATATGTTCAGTTATCAAATACTGTAAGAAGATATGTTAACTGTTTAAAATGATCAGTAAAATTATTCAGTCATAGGTTCATAGGCAATTACTAGGCTTTCGACCAGAAGCTCAATTTAAACTTAATAATTTCATCCTGATGTAATACCATAGAGGTACTAGTCAATACCCAAGAATGCATTTAGTGATGACTGCCCATGTCCAGGAGAGTTGTGGGCACTATCCCCTGTAAGAATTTACGGTGCCTTATCCACTCATCCAGGTTCCTCTTGAACAGTGTCATAGAGTTGCTCTGTTTCACATGAATTGGTAGCCTGTTCCAAAGACATAGCAGTCTCTGGGAGATAAATCTGTCCCTCCAGCATGTCCAATTTAAGTCACAGGCCATATTTAAGTCCCTGGAATGGGTATCCCTAGACCCATTTGATTTATGGATATGCAGTAAGTTCATTAGGTTTTGGTCTTGGGTTGCTCTGTAGGCCAGGCATAAGCCTCCCCTAAGAAGTATGTACAATACAGAGTATAGTGACAGGGATTTCAGTTGGTCCATGTAAGAGACATGCTGGAGGCCCTTGATCTTCTTTGTTAGAAACCTCTGAGGTCTCTCTAATTGCTGTAGCTGCTTAGTACGGTTAGGGTTGCCAGGTGTCCGGTTTTTGACCGGACTGTCCGGTTATCTGACAAATTGTCCGGTTAGAAATTTCAATCAAAACCGGACTTTTGGTTTTAAATTTTGCGGCGCTGATGTCATCACATGCATGGCTACCAGCCTGTCGGAATTGAGCTCAATGAGCTCACTTCGTAGTCGACGGAAGCAGAAGCCCAGCATGTAGTGCAAGTGGGAACTTAAGCAGAAGCCCAGCATTAACCAACTTTGGATTATTATGGATATTATTTCACTTTGGGGAATTCATCAGCTTGACTTACGGGAAGGCAGCAATTTCAGAAGCCAGCACAAAGGTAGGGTGTGTGTGATTGGGAATAATATTAGAAACCGCATTAACATCTTCTCAGTCCTGAATGGTATGACTGCCAGTGACTGCAGAATTGTTGCTTGTGAATGTGTGTGTTTCTTGTTGTGGTCTTGTGGAGGGTTAGAGAGGACAAGAGCAGAAGATGTGTTTTGTTTGTCACTAAAATAACATTTCGACTAGAGTCAGTGAATGGCACACTTTACAAGCAGGATTATTTCTTCTGCTATCTCACTTAACCGTTGCAGCATTTTCTCAGAATATACGGTGTCTGAGGGGGAAATTATTATTGTATTTTAGCATATGGGCTATAGTTCATTGGTATAATTCAGTAGTACTTAAGGACACTATTTTTCTTTTACAGTTGCAACTGCATACTACTGAAATAAGTAAAAGTAATGAAAAGTATGCATGCCTGAGAAACGTGTGCATGTCGAAGTGCTGCACGTGCAATACTGTTCTGTATTAAGCCCATTTCTAGAACATTTCTTCACTGGGGTGGGAATGCAGCTAATGGTCTTGTTTATTCAGCCCTGCTAAACAAAATTGACCTGAAATGGCATGTGTAGTGCTCGGTCGTATTGATTATGAGTCTCGAAAATCTGTACTGTTTTGCTGGAACTTAGAAATAAATTGATGTTTTATTTGACTGTGATCATTTTGGTGATTATGCTTAAATACAGTTTCTGGAAGACTGTTCTGATTCATGTCTTCCTGTGTCCTGCTACACTTATGTATACACTTATGTATAATAGCACAGATGAAGTATTTGCTAGGGAGCAGCAAAACAAATTTTACCCTTTAAAGACACAGAGCAAATGGGTACATTCAATGTGCGATAAATATATGTACATTCTGAAGGCATTTCCAGAGATTCTTAATTGAAAATACTTTAGGGCTCAAATTACATAATGTGGTTTTCTGCATATTGAATGCATTTTTCCTGCTATAAAATTCACATTCTGATTATCCTTAAAATGTGAACATATTAATATAAAGTTCCTCAAGCACTTTGGTCAGACTCCGCTGATGTGGGTAATAATTCGGCATTAGCAGTTTTCAATAGCTCCTGAGATATTCCACATATCCTCAGACAACCTGAAATCACACATTAGCACTTGTGTGTGTGTGTGTGTGTGTGTGTGTGTGTGTGTGTGTGTGTGTGTGTGTGTGTGTATTAGGTGAATGGGTGTGTGCCCATGAGTACATTTTGGGTGTGTGTGTGTGTGTGTGTGTGTGTGTGTGTGTGTGTGTGTGTGTGTGTGTGTTGGGGGCTGTCATACATCCATACTCCCCTAAACTAACAAGCAAATCCTGCAACACTGGTTATTTTTTTTCTATTTGTAGAGTGGGTGTGGAAGTAGACTTTTATGATGGAAATGTTCTGAATTGTGCAGTTTTGTCATTATTGGTTCATGCATTTTGTTTCATTGCCTACAGTACAGTCTACTGGAAAAATGTTCAAACAATAAATTCAGGAAGGTGTATCAAAGAAAAGAGCACATGTATGTTTCTTGTTTTGTGTGCAAGGGGCCTATGATTTGCAAACAAACCAAAAGTAATCTTTATCCACCCGTGGCCATGCATTTTCTTTGGATGTGGTGTGGGTTTCAATGCTGTTTCAATGAATGTGAGTTTCAAGGGTAGATTAGTTTTAATGCCATTGCCAAGTTTTTTTCATTGTGAGACAGTATTGCTTTGTTTACCAGATGTCTGTCAGTGTTTGTGCATCGTTGTGCTTTAAAATGTAAAAAATAAAATCCAAATAATCATCGTAGAAGAGTAGTTTTAATGCTAAGTCTGTTTTCATTGTGAGACCGTATTGCTTTCTTTAGCAAATGTGTATCAGTGGGGTTTGTGCTATAAAATATGAAATAAATGTTTTAAATTAAAGCCAAATATCTGTAATCACTGTAGAAGTAAAGCAGAAGACAGTATGCACAGTGAGAGTTTTAAACAGTGTTTATGGCAACTGGGGAGAAATCAGCTGAAAGCAGGCATCTGGGAACAGAAAGAGGGTGTTCCCGTCAGCTGATGTCACAATGATGTCACAAAATGGGTGGGGCAATGATGGGAGAGGGGGTGGGAATGGGTGGAGTTATGGGTGATGCAAGGGGCGTGACCTTAGTCCAGTTTTAGCCACAAAGAAAGCTGGCAACCCTAAGTACGGTACATACTGAACCGAGTGTTATACTCAATTATGGGCCGGATAAGTGCAGAGTGTAGGGGTATTAAGACTTCTTTTGCTCTCAAGGTGATGCCTTTACTAATCAAGTGAGCTATATGGAAAGCTTTCCTTACAATGGCAGACACATAGTGTTTGAAGTTAAGGTCATGGTCAACCTGTGATCCCAGGTCCCTTACCACTTCATGGATACTTAGGGTATTGTTATTGATTTGCTAGTGTGAAGGGACATTGTTTGTACTGAAGGGAATGATGATGAATTTCTTTACATTCAATTTGAGACTGTGACTACTACACCAGTTGTTAGTCCCCGTGAGACTATCCTGGACTATACTGACATCATTTGAGCATTCAATGACTGCACCTAGTTTGCAGTCATCTGCAAACTTGGTCAAGAACAACCCTTTAGTTTTGACCTGAACTTCTGAGAAGTATATACCAAACAGTAGAGGGCCCAGCACTGACTCCTGTTGCACCCTGCTGGTAACAGGTTTACTGGCTGATGTGAAGTCACCCACTTTGATAGTGTGTGTCCAGTCTGTGAGCCAGTTTGGCAACCTATCTTACAATTAATGGGTTTACATTCAGTTTACTAAGTTTATCAGTAATGCCTGAATGTGGGATTGTGTCAAAAGCTTTTGCCAAGGTGAAGTATGCTGTGTGCACAGATTTGCCCTCATCAATAGCCTTGTTCACACTTTCAAAGAAGTCCACCAGATTTAACAGGTAGGATCAGTCCTTCATGATGCTAAACTGGGTAGGATCCAGGGTTTGGAGTTCCCCTATGTCTTTATTTATGAGGTCCATAATGATAAGTTCCATGGCCTTACAGATGAGGCTAGTCAGACTTATGGGTCTGTAATTCAATGGGTCTGTTGCTAGGCCACCTTTGTGGAGTGGAATAACTGCAGCTGTTCTCCATTCCGCAGGAACAAAGCCTGTGGCTAGGCTATGATTGAAAAGGGTACTTAGTGGTAATGCTAGTTCATGTTTTAGCCTGTTTAGAAGACAGCCTGGGATGTCATCTGTTCCCATTGAGGCCGTGTTCTTTGCCTTAGACAGGGCTTTGAGGACCTGCTCTTCAGATATGTATTGCGCAGGGGAGTTTGGGGTAGGCTTTGTTATATAGTACGAGAGGATAAGGGAGTGAAATTTTTGCCAAACCTATCCACAAGCAGGTTTGCTATCTCTGTGGGGTCAGTGTCTGTGATACTGTTGGCCAACAGTTCTGCACATGTTTGGATCTTACCCTTTAGGTTATGTACTTAGCTGTAAAAGGCCTTATGGCTATCCCTGGCTACTTGCTTTTTTATCTCAAAGGAGCTCTTGAAGAATTTGACAAGTTGCCTCATTTGCCTGTTAAGGCTGAGGAGGGTGCTCTTCCATTGTTGGGTCCTAGTCTTTATTTTCTTGGATAGCTACTTTTTGCATTTATTGTAGAGCTTGCTGATGCTGGAAGTTTACCATGGCAGCTTGATTTTACATGGGGCTCTGGCTTTGATTCCATCTGATAAAGCTGAGTTTATATACTTATGCAAGTGATTGTACACGGCTTTAGTGTACGCTTTGGCATAGTTACCACTTTCAGCTTGGGGTGGGGCATGTTATGCATTTATCCCTTCACCTAGGAGGTTATAGTTTGCCTTGGTGAAGTTTTTTGTCTGATTTCACCCATTATGACTTCTGGTGTTAGTGTCAGTTCAAAGGTAACTGATTTGTGGTCAGTTTTAACTAATGAGGGCCTCATAGTTGTGGCAGTGCACCTGTTTGACATGTTTGTTCAGATCTAGAATGTTTATTCCTCTTGTCGGGGTATGGACAGTTTGCTCTAGGGCATTTGAATTCACAAAGGCATGGAACTTTTATGCCAGCAAGTTTGGGCTAAAGTAGGTTTCCCAGATGATGGTGGGAATCAAAATTCCCCATAAGCAGTGTGTTTGGTAAAGTCAGATTTTTTTCAGTTTAGTTATGTAGGCGTCATGGGTGTTGTGACCCATAGAGGGGGATCTATAACTGGCTAGGACTTGAATGGGGGTCTTACCCACCGTAACCTGGACCTTGAGTAACTCCATGGAGTTGTCCAGTCTAACTAGACCTGAGGTGAATTTATCTCTAATTTAGACTGAAACACCCCTTCTTTGCTTTTCAAATGTTCATTTTGCAGTCTACAGGTGTGGAAGGCATTGTTGCCTTGCAGGGTCGGGGTAATCTGTGAGGCCTTTACCCAGGTTTCTGTGACTACACAGACATCTACATCTTCTAGTGAGAGAAGTGCTTTCAGGAAGTGTGTTTTTTAATTTAAGCTCCTACCATTTAGCAGCATAACCCTTATTTTGTTCTGCTTGATTAATTTCATGTCGGTAATGTTGTTTTCGAGACCTTGCACAAAGAAGGCACTATAGGGGAGGCAAGAGCCTTTACTAGCAGCTAAAAGCCTAGGGATGCCAGGCGCAAACCATCTCTGGCAAAGCAGTGAGGATTGTCGGCCATGGCTTCCCAGGCAGACAGGAACTGGATCCCCTTGGAATGATACCAAAAACTAAGCCACTTATTGAAATCAATAATTTTTTGTTTATACTGTGGCATCATTCTAGGTGAAGGTAGTATGCTGCTCAAGGCTAGGGACATACCTAACTGTGACACATACTCAGAGAGCTCGACCATGTCTTTCTTCATATAGTCCAGTGAGGTACATCTCAGGTCATTCACACCAACATGAACTATGACAGAGTCATAACGGTACTTATTGCTGGGAGACCTGAATGTATGTGTGATTTGGTGAATCCTGGCACTGGACAGGCAGTTGACCATGGCTTTCTCCTTGTCCAACCTGGTGAGTGAGATATCCGTGAGTCTCACTATTGAGTCTCCAATTACAAGAACACTTGATTTTTGAGTGTTCCACCTTAAAGGCTTTATTTGATATCCAGCTACATCTCCTTAGTGTAGTCATTTACTTTGAGATATATAAAAGAAACTTTAAGATATATATTACAATATTATCAATAAGTCAAATAAAACCATATGATGCAAATTAAGACAGCTGATAATGGAGTCAAGGAGTATATAAAAATAGCAAGCCCACAAAGACTCTACCTGCTAAATCATTAATACCTGCAAAGTCACAATTCTGATCACCATAAAACTGATAAAGGCATTTGACACTCCAAATACCAAACTATAAATATTAAAAAATACATTGCTGTCTACAAAATATATTTTAATGTGGCCAAATCATGTTTCATATTATTTCAAACTATAAATTAAATAGTAGTTAGTCAGATCATGTCAGATCAGATCACGGTGGTGCAGTGGTTAGCATTGCTGCCTCACAGCAAGAGGTTCTCCAGTTCAATCCTCAGCTGGGGTGCCTTCTGTGTGGAATCTGCATGTCCTCCCTGTGGTTGCGTGGGTTTCCTCCAGATGTTCCAGTTTCCTCCCACATCCCAAAGACATGTTGTAGGTGGATTGGACACTCTAAATTGGCCCTAGGTGTGAGTGAGTGTGTGTGTGTGTTTGTGTGTGCCTTCTGTGGAAGGTTGGGTGCCGGCTGGCAACTCGACACTGTAAAACTCCACTGCCAATCATGAGCAGACAGGTGATCCGCTGTTGTGACCCCTAACCGGGAAAAAAGAAGAAGTCAGATCATAGTTATGCCTAGATATATATATATATATATATATATATATATATATATATATATATATATATATATATTTGTGTGTGTGTGTATTTATCTATATATATATATATATATATATATATATATATATATATATATATATATATATACAACCATATACCCCTAATAGGCCACTTTGATCGGCCCACCTAAACCTACTCAATGTCCACAAACCAAAACGACCTGCCGGGCAGCACCTCCTTTCTTTTTCCTTAGCCAAAAAGTAGAACTCACTCTCTCCTACTTTAAGATTGACAGAAAATCCTAATAACTTCAAAACTCTACTCCATTCCTACCTGTTTTCTAAGTGGAAGTGCAACTGCACTTTCCCCACCTAGCCTCCTCACTGTACATATTAACAGTAATGCTATTCAATTTCTTACTTCTATCAACCTTGTTCATATCTACTTATTGTTAACTGTTGTCTTGTGTATATATGTAAATACTGTAAATAGTTTGCTCTCCCTTTATTCACCTCCTTAACATTTATGCTTGTTCTACCACTCTGCCATTACTAGACTCAGACTCTTT